>NC_025703.1:12328210-12354475 GCF_000633955.1 Camelina sativa | reverse complement strand
AAAAAAAAAAAAAAAAAAAGAGGATCTTGATTGTGTGAAGAAGCTTGATCTCTTGAATTCTAGTCAGATATTATGATGATGTTGAAACTACGTGAATATTGAACCTTGAAACAAGAGGAATATACAAAACGTAGTAATATATTGATATTATAATGCTGTTTTTGTCAATCATTGTGAAGAAGTCTCTTGTTTCAGTTGTCGGCATCTTCTACAAGCTCCACCAACTGATTCTTCCACAAGATGATGATGAGAAAGCTCATAGTCCATGTATTTGATTCTTGGTTGTGTTGGTTAACGCATCGTAAGCAGACCGAAAGTGTTAAACAAGATGCGTTATGTTATGTTATTTGATGCAGATTTTGGCAGCTCTAGCTTTTCGTTCATCACAGACAAGTACACCACATTTGCTAGAATTCAGGTAAGTATCATCTATCTATTAGAGACTATCATCACTTTAGAACAGATTCATAGAATTCAGGTTAGTGTCGTCTTATTATTCTACGAGGAACTCTTTTTTTTTTATTATTATAAGGAACTTCATCTTTAAACAATGGTAAGGGCTAATTAGCATGCAAAATCAAGATACAAGACAATTTACCTTGTATATGATGAATTTGCAGAACGCTTACCATCCATTTCAACAACGGGGTTGGCCACCTTGATATTCTCTAACTCCATCTTTTGTCCGCAGCTCTGCTCCGCCACGAAAGAAGGGCAGAAAACAGTTTGACCTCCTGAAAGTAAAAGAAATTGAATCCAACTTTTAATTATCTCGAAGCTGATAAAGGATTTAGGGGTACCGTAACATGAAATTGAGAATCTTGAGATGATAAAAGAAAGGGGGTTATTATTGCCTAGAGAGAAGTCTATGGAGAGCAACGATGGAGACGGATCCGATAAGAGCTTCGGCTCTGACAAGACTCACCTTAGCGCATCACATGATCATGGATAATCCATGAAAAAGTTGTCTTCCCCAATCGATAACTAATAATGGGATTTATTACACATCAACAAATTTTATGAGGATTTTCCGAGAGTAAAGAGAGAAGAAAGAACAGAGAAAGAGAGAAAAAGAGAGAAAAAGAAAGAGAGTTCGCAAAAGAAAATTGCTACTAGTCTCGAGAAGTTTTTGCAAAAAAATATTTCAAAATTTCACCTTTAGAGGTGTGATTTTGTAAGATATCTTTTTGAACTAAAAATGTTAGAAAAGTCTCCTAAAATTACATTCAATAGATTTTTTAAAAAAAATTGTGATTTTTTGAATAACAGTAGACTTGAGATGATATTTATATATTATTGATTGGATAAGAAGAGATTGTAAATGATTTTTAGAAATTTCACATCCAATAACATAGGATTTCAGATGATTTTTAAAAATCATCAGTTGAATAACATGGGATTTAAGAATATCTCAAAATCTTTTAAAATTCTCAGTTCAATACACCCCCCTTAGTGTTTAGAGCAAACACGTGCTGATAAAGTGTTGTGAAACTTAAATTTGTATTATTCATCCAATAAAGAGTACATATATATACAAATACACAAAACCCAAAACCTATTGACGGTGGGAATAGATAGCATTGATGGACCTTATGAACTTGAGCTTGTATGGACCCGTTATGCAGATCCATATTAAGTGGTTTACAACAAAACATATGCATACTATTAAATTTTTACGATGTTCGCTCTGAGGTTTAAATGTACTACTTCGCATCAATCAATATAACTGAATATATGCTTCCATTTTTACGACATTGAATTGTAAATTTCGTTCAATGTACATTTTGCGTGGAAGCTCTCGTATGCATTTTTTTTTTCTTTTTTGAACCTATTAATTGGAAAGACATGGTTCAATTTGCTTTTGCAGGTACATATTACTGTATAAATCGAATACAATATTTAACCCCGTATAACATACATACTCACCTACTCGATCGTATTGGCACCCTTTGCGTTTAACATATAGCCTTTGAACTTATGGAGTAAATTAATTTACTAATGAACTTGCTTAAAAATACTACAGAGATAGTCAAAGATTTTGCATATTACCTTAATTAATGATCGACGGTCCAACATTTATGTAGCTTTTGAACATACAAAGTCAATTAATTAACTAAAGATAAAATTAACACATTTAATTCTGGTAAGAGAACCTCTATTGGATTAGGGGACACCTCGACGTTGTCAAAGTTTTTGTACATATTATAAGAGAACCTCTATTAGATTATGTAATTTTATACTTATATACGAATCATCTAATATGTATAAGAGAACCTCTATTGGATTATGTAATTTTATACTTATATACGAATCATTTTTTTTTTTTTTGGACAACCAACTTTTTTCGTTTAACACGGGTGGGTTTATTACAAAGTAGAAGTGCCCTTTTAACCAGAGCATCGGCGGTACAATTTCTGTCTCTTGGGATGTAATTTTATACTTATATACGAATCATTTAATATGTACTTTTTAATTGGTTTCTTTGTAGTGGAACATATTGTGATCGAAAAGAAATTTTATATACGTTTCTACGTCATTTTTATATACTACGAGCACACAAAATCTGTGGAGATCGAGAATTCGAGATCCATATTGTTAGAGAAAAATAGACTAGTTATATATAGTGGTGGGAAGTAAATAAAACCAAGGGGAAAAATATATTCACTTTGAGCGACAATGTGAATCATATGAACAGTGGATAGTAACGTAGAAGAGTTTATAATATCAAGCAAAATCTAAAAGAAAAGAAAATATTAAGTTAAAATAAATAATTACATAATCAAAAAAAAATTCTAGATTGAGACACTGTTAGGGATCCCTTTCCCAGTAAGCCCACCTTCTCTCGTGTAATCCGTAGTATTAGGGTATAATAGAGTGTATGGTATGTTAACCGGTCCGGTCCTGTTCTTGAATTTCTTGTCATTGTTTCTTTTTATAATATTGTTCTCTATCAGCTCTAGTTCTTTCCCAAACCGTTTAAACGCCTCCAAAGCCTCATCATCAGCCGTCCAGTTCGGTGACTCTCTTTGCCCTAAGTAAATCTCGTCTGTTGAATGCATTGACAAGGTCTCTATGATGGAGATCCCAAGAAGAGTCTGTAACTGCGGCGTGATCGTCTTCAAGAACGCTACGTCAGTGTCTTCTACCAGCTCAGTGTACTCAACGGTGCCTGGCTCGGGCATAAATCGACGGCTGACCGTAGGTCGGTTAGGGAGAAACCCGGCGTAAGGATACTGTCCAAAATTGACTGCTGCGTGAAGAGCAGAGGCGATCCAAATGATGATCGTGCAGGATTCGATGAGGTCATCGCGGGTTTGCATCGATGGCCACCATGATTCGTGTTGTTTGTCCCCATGGCCTTTGGTTCGGAGCTCGGTCCACCATGACTGGATCTCTATATCGGTTTGGACGGTTTTGTCATTCTTGTAATAGAATGAGCAGTACTCAGTGACCCACGTTTTGATCGCTGACCAAATCTCTAAACCGTCAACCGCATAAGGGTAATCCTCAATTAAAAGCTTAACACCATTGTCGCTGTTTGGATCTTCCATGGCAAGTCCTCTGCAGAAACATGGCATGTTAAGGTTACGTGTCCCACAAGACTCTACGTTTACTTATGACTCAAGAATCGTGTAGAAGGAGACTAGATGCTTCTTACCTTTTGAGGAGATCTTTAGGGAGAGCTTGATCGGTGAAAACCCAATTCTTGTAAATTGAAGAAGATAGTTCCATGGCGTATCGACCCGGGAAGACCGTTCTCTCTAGAATTCCATCTGAACTTATGAGGACATGTCGCGCCAATGCATTGATGTTCATCGTGTCGCGAAAATGAGGATGTAGCAGCTTATAGATCGGATGGACCACACTGAGTTGCCTATTCGTTGCTATTATAAACGGTTCAATCACTGCATGCGTCTGCAACCTGCAAAAACCAGAAATAAACCGGTTACTTAAAAATGAAATCAAATCTTGGTCATTTTCTAGTTAGTTGACAATGTTGTCACCATTTATTTACCAATGGCTTATAAGCTGGTGATAGCCGGAATCATTAACCCCCGCATAAGCCTTTGCAAGCTGCCAAACCGATCCCTCTACTCCTGTCTCTGCTGGTGTGAAAACTTTGCTCACGGATCCATGTGATTCGCCTTGTGCGTGTGGAAGACTCAACTCTATTGCGAGAGGCTTCAGAGTTCCATCTTCTTGAAGCAACAGAAGGGTTCGAGTCGCGTAGGTTTTAGTGTTTGTTGAGTTTATCCGCGTCAGGTAAGGCATTAATGCGTCATGGTGATCCAATATGTATAGCTTATTATGTTCCAAAGCCTTTTTTTTTATATACAATACAAAACAAAACCAATTGCAGTTAGCTACAAATGGTTATAAATCTGTTACTTGCCAAACAAGAAAACTATATTATACTTACTTCTTGGACACTGAGGCGGTTCATGTATGCATCTATGTGCTCTTCTCGTATGGAACTATCTTGATTTCCATACTTTGCAGAGTCCAGATTGCTCTTTGGTGGAAACTCCTACAGTTTTGTATATTCAAATTATCTAGTAATCAAGCGAGATCACCCGATAATTTTCAATTATTCCAAAGAAGAAGTTGATTGATAAGATAAGATTTAAACCTGCAGACGACTAATCACCACTGGATTGAGACCAGCCAGCATTTCCCTGGAAAACTCTTCATCGGTTCTCCAAGCTGATCTACTCTCTGTAACAATATAAACGATCATATATGTCAAAATCTATCAAATATTTAGGTATGATTCGAATATATAAATGTTTTATATGTTACCTTTGAGGATGTCAGGTAAGGGAAACTTCAAGAACCGTTCTCCATCGTTACGGACGAGCTCTCTAAACATCTCCCATGGAATAATGTCACGGAGCTTAGCAATGGTGTGACCATTGGCAAGCTTAATACTACCGTCATAGAGGTGAAAAACATCTTCAAAGGAATCAAACTCATTGATGGTCTTGTCGCAAACAGAGGCGATCTCAGGGAAGAGCACTTGAGTCACCGCTTTGAGTGCGTAAGCGAGGAAGTCAGAGAACTTCACATGGCTAAACCGCTCGTCTCGTGGCACGTATATGTTGAGGTTTAGAAATGCCAGCCTGCTCTCGGACTTAGGGTCTGATCAAAACATTGTTGTCCAGGTCAAGTAACCATTGTGTTTTGCAATGTATATATGATTTCAAAAGTTTGAGTTGACTAACCGGCTTTATTGGGTTTACGGCCGGTTTTTCCACGACGAGGATAAGGCAACTCAGGTGAACCACCGAGAACCGGACGGACTGAGTCAGGACCTTTCTCCGGAGCACCTAAGTCGTTGTAACAAGCATAGTCGTAAACTCTGTCCCATTCTTTGAGTTCTCCTCCTTTTTTATCACCTCTTAAATTCATTAGCTCTTCTTCTCTTAACTCTTTCATTAGCTCCGGTGTCTTACTTGGAAGATATGCCTTTGTTTAGTTTAAATGAAGAAAAATATATTAAAAAGGTAGTAAACTTATCACTTCACCGTATTTACATGAATCCATCTGTTTAAATTAGGTTAAATACTAAAGATAAAATTAAATTTAAATCTCCAACCCTTATATTCGTTTTTGACTGTTGACACTATAGTAGAGCCAGTCCCACCCCACTTTATTGTGTAACCAACAATAAACCAAATCAAGGTTGGGTAATAAGAATAAGAAATCAAGAAAAATATATCAATATAAATAACTTAAAAATAGTTATCGTTATCACGTTATATAAAAAAAAGATTCTTTTTTTTTTTGTCAAACAAAAAAAAGATTCTATAATATAGAAATATATTTGGAATAAAGGCATAGAAGGTGACTTGTAAAGATAGATAGACCCGTAAGGTCCGGTTTCATTCTTTGGTACAAATATACAATAATGAGTTTTACACACGTACACGAATATTCCAAGACTCTCTTCTATTCAATCAAAATAAATTATTAACACTAAAGATAATGTCATATGGATTAGGATGTTTCTTGTTACTTTACAGTACACACTACTACTACTAACATACCACTAACCAGTACCCCTTAATTAATTAACTTAATCCCCTCTACTTATCAGATTAGATTAGTTAGAAAGAATGAGCTGCGGGTTTTAAGAATATTTATCACATGGAAAATCTTAGCAATCTAGGAATAGTTATAGAATATAATATAGAATTCCAAGTCGAATATAAAAACTATAGAGCTAGTACTTTCAGGTCAATTAGTGTATTATATTATTACCAAACCCCACTTGTCCCCAATTAGCGTCTTACCTTGTTAGAGAAGAAAAAGCGGTCAGAACGGTATCGATGATTCGGGTAGATCCAAGAATTGCATATGAAATGTATCGGACCGCCTTCGCCTTCGCTTTCAGGGAAGCCGCGGAGGGTGAGGGACTTAAGGTAGAATTGGCTATGGTGGTGGTTCTTGATCACAAACGCAGCCGGTGGTCCCATTGACTCGTCCCAATCAAACGTCACTCCAAACGCGGTTTCCCCAGCGGTTACTGACGTTTTTATTTTTGTTACCCACTTCTCCAGATGTGCTGCTTTTCCAAGTCTTCCTCTCTTCTCATTGGCTGCTACGTAATACCCAAAGTATTATTTTATTTGAAGTAAAACACAGAAACTTAAGTTGGATAAACTAAAAAAAGTGTATTTGTCACAACATCATGGTTTATAACAACAGTGAAACTACTAATCTTAGTTTCTTCTCAAAATCGATTCTTTGAACAATTAACCAAATAAGAACAAGATTGATGTAAGAAAAAAAACAGAGTAATCCTCTGTTTCATGAATCGAGCTAATAAAAGATGGAAACTTTAGTGATGAAATGGGAAAAAAGAGGATAACTTTGAAGATGTGGATCTGAATGCAAAATGTAAACGGGTCGGGTTAAAGAGAGAGCGGGTACCTGGGTCGGGTTGGAGAGAGCTGATGAGGTGAAGAGAGACGCGACGACCAAGAAGCTCATGGACTCGATCAAGAAGAGAAGCCATGACGTCTTTGAAATCAAGAAGGTTCTTCTTCATCACAACCACTTCTCCTTCTATCTTCATCGTCTTCGTCTTAGTCTTCTTGACATCTTGCTCCATCGTCTTTGTCTTTGTCTTCTTCGTCTTGGGTTTGACGCATAAGATCTCTGCGATGTCGGTGTGGATCATGGCGATATATATTGCAGAATTTTCTTAGAGTGAGGTTGAAGAAAAGGTGAAGAGAGAGATTCTAAGCTTGGGGTATGGTATAATGAAGCTAGAGAGAGATGTGTGAGGATTATAAGAATGTTCTTCTTTCTTCGCATATTACACAAATCTGATGTTAATGTGATACTATATTTATATTGAATCTAGAGAGGGGTTTAGATTTTTTTCTACAATAAATTATTAATCCACTTTTAGTAAATCTTTTTCCTCAAAATTACACTAAGAAAAAGAAAATGAGTTGTATCTGAAAATATATATTTTAATGTTATTTATTGTCTACTAGTTTAATTACTAACAACAGCTGTTAAAAAAAAAATGAATTAGTAACAAAATATTTTACACACAACTAAATAATTTTTATTTTGTTTTCTATGCAGTTTAAAAAAAATCTCAATTTTATCTATATTATTTCAGCTTGTTAATTAGAAAAAATATTAAGACTTTTGTTTGTAAATCAGAAGGATAACACTTTTTATAAAAAAAAATATTAACTTTTTTTGTAAAGTTGAATGTAGTCTTCTAATTAAGAAGACGTGGAGTTTTACAAGAGAAAGAATTTTAAACATTACTAAAATTTGTTTTGAATCAGCCTATACATGAATTATGAATATACATTTCATATATTAGTTTTAGCCTTTAGGATATATTAATGAGACTATCTAGGTTTATTTATCTAGTTTAGGTCATGTGTATTATAATAAATGATCAAAAACGAGTAATTTATAAATAAACTAAATTTAGTTGGTAGTATGTAATTTTTTGTTTCAATATATTAATATTTGGTCCGCAACAATTTTATGAATAAAGCAGTCTTATATATTGTACATAGCTAATGGTTTGAGAATCAATTATGTCTACATAAGAACGTTACAACTTAGTAGAACATACATCATTTGGAACAACGTATGATGTATCCGTACGGTGCAAATTAAATATCTTTAGCAATTTCTTCTCTCAAGTACAGCCATTACTATCTTTAAAAATTGAATGCTTTTTTCGTAAGTCAAGATCTTAAAAGTTATCTTCTTCACATTGACTCCTAGTTGTAGTCTTCTATACCTACTTCATAAAACGATCTAACGACCTGATTATATGTAAAACATATAAAGTTTAGTTTCTTATTATCAACAACATATATTTGATCAGACTATGAGTTCAATTAGTTATACGATCAAGATACTAATTCAAACTACTAAACTCCATAATTGGATTTTTTTTTTTGGATCAAAATTGTATGTTAAAAGCTAAGAAAATAGTGTATGTTTATTTGAAAATATTTCATATTTCATTAATAAACTTTTCTACTTTTTCATATCTTATAAATTGGCAATAGGTACAATTCGGTACAAATATATAGGTTATGAAATTGACACATGAATAGTTGTTGACCATCCTACTTGTAGAGCCAGCCATCATGAATCAGCTAGGAGCTGCCTTTTCTATTTTTGTATCATCTAGATGTATTTATGCAATATTAAATATACGTACGTATACTTATATATTAGTTTATGCTAATTTAAAAATACGTATAGTCGTATAGAGTATAAACTATATTTCCATTTTTGTTTCTTTTGCTTTTACGTTTACGTTTGTTTGGTTTGTCCTCCATTCTCTGAAGATCGAATAAGAAACAGAAACCTTATGTAACAAAATATACTATCTCCTTTGTCAATATTGGATTAAAGACCATTTGTCAACATTGGACTAAAGACAAAAGAAATAGGAATCAAAAATTAGATCATGTATTATGATATTCTTTATTTCTGAAATTTTAGTTGCAATTACGTTTTACTCATTTATTCATTTTTAAAAATAAGTTAAAACCTCGTGTTATTTTCTCATGAATTTAAAATAAAATATGTAGGTTTTAAAAAATTGAAGATTTGAAATTTGATATCATTTTTAAGAATTAATTTGTGTGGATTTCAAATTCTCTGTAGTATTCTTTGGATTTAAATTCTAATTATTTGTTTAACAAAACTTTATGAGATTTTATATTAAAGGATTTTAAAGCATGGTAATGCCCAGCATTATGCCAAAGTTTAGAGCATCGTTGACACATCTTCAATTCTTTCAATCACTTTCGTATCCAAGTCGTGGAAGTAAAACCAAAAGCAACTGCCTAAAAATTGTTGGATAGCTTCTTATATCAAAAAATATTATCGTCAAAGAGAAAACAATGACTGAAAACTCCTTTTTCTTACATTTTCTATATAACTACATAAAACTATATACTGAAATTTGTTTCAAATGGTATATCAATTTTCCTTGCTTTCATCCATAACTTAAGCTTCTTCCATCTCCATAATACTTTCAAAACCTAAGAAAAACTCACATGGACAAAGACCTTTATCAGAATATAATTAAGGCTAACTTATCCCAAAATTTGCCAAAATGTTGATGTTACGTGGGGATGTACTTAATATTTAAGGACAATACTATGAAAATTCAATCACGTAAAATCAGTCCCACAATGAAATACGGATCGGATTATAAACAATCTTTCTAGTTAATTCTTTATTACAAATATCAATCTTAATAGTCAATTCACTTTATATAGAATTGGTTTAGTTATTTTTGTATGATTTTTTTAGTTATAACTTAATGAAATTTGATATAGTTATTCAATTTATATATATGGTATTTTAGTTATATATGGGTATTTTTGTTTTTTTTTTTTTTTTGGGTCAAACTGGGTATTTTTGTTCTAAATGGGTAAAAAATACTTATACCGAATCAAACCCAAAACATATCAGATATATTTCGGTATTCTAAAAAATTACCCGAACCCAAAAAAATCCGAACCGAATCTGAACCGAAATTTTTATAATACTTATATGATTCAATAAATTATAAACCTAAATTACCCGAAACCCAAATTACCCGAACCGATACCCGAATGCCCACCACTAGTCAATTGACTCAGTTCTGAACAAGTCTAGATATGCAATTTTTTTAAAAAAATTAAGAAATACACAACTTAATTGTGTTAGCCAATGGTGTAAATAAGCTAAGAATAAACAGATCATGTTATTGATGACTAGTGGATGCCCATTAGAAGTCCATTAGATTAAAACCTAATGCTTGTTCACCAAGTTGTATCCCGTATATCTACTCTATTATGTCTAATGAATGAGATAAGCTTTCCCCTAAAACCTATTACTTTAACACGTTATCAGCACGAGTCTCTAACCCTAGCCGTCTTAAGAAAAAAAAAAACCCTAGCCGCCGAGTTGAGTAGCAGCCGTCACCGCCTCGGACGTCTCTCGTGTCTTGTCTCTCTAGATCTCACACGTTTCTCATCTCTTATCTCTCAATAATGATGAATGATGAGGATATATGCTTGGTGGATAGCGCAACAAGCCACACCATTTTTAAGCATAAGAGATATTTTTCTCATCTTATTATGAAAGAGGCCAGTGTGAGCACTATTTCGGGTAGTGCAAATATAATTGAAGGCTCTAGAAGAGCATGTGTGTTATTGACTATGGGAACGCAACTTGATATAGTTGATGCGTTATACTCTCCCAAGTCTAAGAGAAATCTCTTGAGTTTTAAAGATATCCGGAAAAATAGATATCATGTTGAGACTATGAATGAAGGAAATGATGAATACCTTCAGATCATAAGCATTACATGTGGCTCTAAGAAAATTGTAGAGAAATTACCCACATTCTCTACTAGTTTGTATTGTACTAAGATTAGTACAATTGAGGCAAATGCTATAGTAAACCAAAAGTTTACTGAAAGTCTCAATGTTTGGCACGACCGGTTAGGCCATCCCGGTTCGATAATGATGCGAAAGATAATAATGAATTCGTGTGGACATTCATTACAGAACCAGAGGGTTCTCTCTAATGATTTCTCATGTTCTGCCTGTTCACAAGGAAAGCTAATCATGAGGCCTTCACCAGCCAAGATAAATTCTGAATCGATAAATTTTCTGGAACGGATACAAGGCGATATTTGTGGGACGATTCACCCACCGTGTGGAACCTTTAGATATTTTATGGTTCTAATTGACGCATCGACTAGATGGTCATATGTATCTTTGTTATCAACCCGCAACTTGGCGTTTGCGAGGTTACTTGCTCAATTGATTCGATTAAGAGCACATTTTTCAGATTTTCCTTTAAAGACAATTCGTCTTGATAATGCTGGTGAATTCACGTTCCAGACTTTTAATGATTATTGTATGTTCATTGGGATAAGTGTTGAACATCCTGTAGCACATGTTCATACATAAAATGGTTTAGCTGAATCATTGATCAATCGCCTCCAACTGATTGCTAGACCATTACTCATGAAATCAAAACTCCCAATTTCTGCTTGGGGACATGCTATTTTGCATGCGGCAGAATTAATTCGCATCAGGCTAACGAGTAATCATAAATACTCCCCCTCACAGTTGCTTTTGTTGTATATGTTCCAATTGCTCCACCACAGTGATCTAAGATGGGACCTCAAAGGAGGTTAGGGATATATGTTGGATATGACTCCCCATCAATAATCAAATATTTAGAGTCATTCATGGGTGATTTTTTTAAGGCCCGTTTTGCAGATTGTCATTTCAATGAATCTGTATATCCAACATTGGGGGGAGAAAATAATCAGCTGGTAAAAAAAATTTGTTGGAATGAATTATCATTATCTTATCATGATCCTCGGACTAGAGAATGTGAATCAGAAGTCCAATAGATAATTCATTTACAGAGCTTAGCAAATCAGTTGCCGGACTCTTTCGCTGACCCAAATAGAGTGACTAAGTCACATATTCCAGATGTTAATGCTCCAGTTAGAATTGATGTCCAAGAAGGACTGAATCAAGCTGCTACTGAATCTAAGGCACGTTTAAAACGTGGTAGACCAATTGGTTCCAAAGATAAACATCCTCGGAAAAGGAAATGAGCAGAAATTGGCAATAATGTAACCGAGGATGTAAAGAATTCTGAAGGATTCTAGACGAGCCCTTAGACATGACAAGGAAGGAAATTCAGGTACCTCATAATGATGAGATCTCAATTAATCATGTCATGTCTAGGATAACATGGAACCGAAAGCAAATCGACGTCGATGATAATTTTGCATGCAATGTAGCACTTGATGTCATGAATGAACATGAGGATCATGAACCAAAGTCTATTGTAGAGTGTACACTACGAAATGATTGGCTAAAATGGAAAGAGGCAATAGACGCTGAATTGAAATCACTCTCTAAACGAGAAGTGTTTGGACCGGTTATCCGTAAACCTAATGGTGTTAAACCGCTGGGACATAAATGGGTTTTTGTGCGGAAAAGAAATGAAAATGGTGAAGTTGTGAGATATAAAGCACGGTTAGTTGCAAAAGGTTTCTCACAAAGACCTGGAATCGATTATGAGGAGACATACTCCCTTGTGGTGGATGCAACTACTTTTAGATTCCTAATTACTCTGGCAGTAAAGGAAGGGCTTGACTTACGCTTGATGGACGTAGTCACAGCATACTTGTATGGTCCCCTGGACAATGAAATTTATATGAGAGTTCCAGAAGGATTCGAAATGCCATCGGCAGCAGAATCTAGTTCTCGAGAACATTATTGCATAAAGTTGAATAAATCTTTGTATGGGCTGAAACAATCAGGGTGTATGTGGTATAACCGCTTGAGTGGTTATTTACTAAGAGAAGGTTATAAGAATGACCCTATCAGCCCATGTATATTTATTAAGAGATTTGAGAAAGGATTTGTTATAATCACAGTATATGTAGATGATTTGAATATCATTGGAACTTCTGGAGAGATTTCCCATACAGTGGAATACTTAAAGAAAGAATTTGAGATGAAAGATCTTGGAAAGACGAGATTCTGTCTCGGATTACAGATAGAGCACCTTGCGAAAGGAATCCTTGTGCATCAAGCAACTTACACCGAAAAAGTGCTTAAACGGTTTTATATGGATCAAGCACATCCGTTGAGTAGTCCAATGGTTGTAAGGTCACTTGATGTAGACAAGGACCCATTCGGCCCTAAGAAGGATAATGAAGAAATCCTTGGACCAGAAGTGCCATATTTAAGTGCGATAGGGGCATTGATGTATCTTGCTAGTCATACAAGACCTGATATATCTTTTGCAGTAAATGTATTGGTAAGGTTTAGCTCATGCCCAACTCAGAGGCACTGGAATGGGATTAAACATATACTTCGTTACCTGAAAGGAACGAACGACATGGGTTTATTTTCTCTAATCAAGTCAAAGGAGATTTGATTGGTTTTGCAGATGCAGGGTACTTATCCAATCCTTATAATGCCAGGTCGCAGACAGGATATGTATTCACATGTGGTGGCACAACTATCTCCTGGAGATCTATGAAGCAAACCATTGCAGCTACGTCCTCTAACCATGTAGAGATTCTAGCTATTCATGAAGCCAGTCGCGAGTGTGTATGGTTACGGTCTGTTGTTCAACATATACAGAGAGATTGTGGGATCCTTGAAGGGAAAGAAGCTCCAACGATTATGTATGAAGACAATGCTGCTTGCATCGCACAACTGAAGGAAGGATACATTAAAAGCGATAGAACGAAGCACATCCTACCAAAGTTCTTTTTCACACATGAGCTCCAGAAGAATGGAGATGTTAATGTCCTGAAGATTCAATCGAGTGATAATCTGGCAGACTTATTCACCAAGGCACTTTCAACTGCTACTTTCAAGAAATTAGTTCGTCTCCTTGGACTACATTGTCTTAAGGATCTTGACGGATGTACTCATCAGGGAGAGTAAATGCGTGCTGCACTCTTTTTCCTTTAACCATGGTTTTTTCCATTGAGTTTTCCTGGTAAGGTTTTTAACGAGGCAACATCTTACGCGCATTTACAATGGACATCTAAGGGAGAGTGTTATGTATGATTAGTAAATGCCCATTAGAAGTCCATTAGGTTAAAACCTAATGCTTGTTCACTAAGTTGTATTCTCTATATATACTCTATTATGTCTAATGAATGAGATAAGCTTTCCCCTAAAACCTATTACTTTAACAGATCCTTATCCCTACAATAAAAAAAAAAAAACAGATCCTTAATTTTTACCTAGTATTCAATAGCTACGCCGCTGGTAGTTAGACCCTTAATAAATTCGTTTGATTACTATCATAACAGACATCATCATTTAACGGATTTAACCACTGTTAGTGGAATACATTGAACAAAATTACCCATTGATATACTCAAATACCATTTACACAAACATCATCAATATAATTAGCACACAATACATTGAACAAGATTGCCAACTCAAATACTCAAATACTCACAAATATCATTACCATTGTTATTACAATACATTGAACCAAATTGCCCATTGCAATACTCAAATACCACAACACAAACATCATTAAATATAATTACCCCTGTCACTAAATTAAGTTTACTCTCCCTGTTTTTAAGGATGTTTTAGTTAAAAACGTATAAATAAAAGTATCTAACTTTTCTACTATAAAAGAATAAATCATTTAATAGAAATTCAACCAATTTATAGTGTGTGTCGAAACCTCAAAAAAGAAAACTTATAAAAAATGAAATACGAAAAAACCGCTAAAAACATTTTATAATTAGAGAACAGGGAATACAGAACAAGTTTGAAAACTAAAATTCGAATACATAGATCCGACGCGCATTTATTAAATATATAAAGTTAGATAATTAGATAGAAGGACAACGAATATATGATTAAAAAAAAGTAGTAAAGCTAGAGAGTTAACCACCATTCCGAAACATGTTTTGTTTAGTTTCTCTTCTTTCTAATTGGAGGAGATACTCTTCTTTAACTTGTTAACCGTGTTAGGAATCAACACTCGCTTTATTGCATTAAATTAAACGAAAACTCTTCTTTCTTTTTCTTTTTCTTTTAGCTGCCCACGAAAGAAATGAATATTCAAGTGAAATGTGAATCACATGCGTTGATACATGATATATAGGGACTGGTGGTTTGAGTTAATTAAGTGTTGTTTGGCATGATGACTTCTTTCTCTAAATTATACTACTATTCTTTAACTAGAATTTGGGCGGGCTTTGAGATTAATCATTAATGTGTGGAGCCGTGCATTTCTTTCCCTCCACAAACAATAGATGACCGCATATGAGCTTGCAAATTAAATTGACTTGAGGTTCCCATTACGGAATGAATAACGAACCCAAATTACAATATCATCAAACAAAGGAGGTGACAAATCTTCATACATAGTTTACTTGGAACGTTCAATCCTCAATTCCTCAAACGAGCTCTTGTAGTCAGCCTATATCAGGAATAGCAAGCCAAATTATGAAGCGTGCTTGCTTAGGTATTTTCTCCGGATACCTGAACTGTGTCAAGCTAAGAAGGTGGTGGAGGATGAAGTGAATAACCGATATGCATGCATGTGCATTCAAATGATTTGGATAGATTGCTTATAATCGTGATCTATTAATCCATTCTCAAATCTTAACCAAACATGATGATTAATGAGTTGATTTCTTTTGAGTCATTGACCCATGTGTTATGACGCACTAATGCACTGTCCAATGAGCCAACCCATGTTGGTAGTAGTACGTACGTAGTAGGTGAGGCACATAGGCAAATTAATAGGATCACCTTTTAGACTCCCAGGCGAACACTTTATATAGGTGAAGGCTTAGTTAGAGGCTCTAATTAAAGGGTTACATCATCTCTATTTTAAATCCGGTAAAACAATTTGTCGTGGTAGAGAAAAACTCTAAAACTGCAATTACTAAAGCAGTTGTAATCATTGTATATACCTTGGAGATAGGGGAATGCATGTGGTGGGACAATGGTCTTGTCCTCCTTACACATGGCTTATTTTCACCTAAAACAAAAATTTGTCTTTTCTTAGAGTGGAAATAATTTAGAAAAATCATGTTACTGTGTGTTTGAGAAAAGGTTAAAAAGGAGGTTTGCCATTATTTTCTCTTTTAATTTTACAACCCAAATTATATAGAATGAGATAAAAGAATATACATTGTTAATCAAGCACCACGCAACTAAATTCCACTGAACTTCGTTATAAAAAAAAAAGTGGTTTCTTTAATAGTGGCAAAAAAAACAATAATATTATATTTGCCTTGTTAAAGGAATTGTCGCTAGCATGGAATGAGATATATATTTAAATTACAAATAAATAATTTAAAATATATATATATAAGGATATTTAATTGGAGATATTATTTAGACAAAAAAAACATAAGAAAATTTAGGTATATTCGGTATACTGTAAGTGGGCCAGGAACAACGAGACATAGTAGTCTGAGCCCACAAAGTTTAATTAGTGGACCGCTGACTCTTTTGGAGTTTGCCAAGTGAGCCCCATTTCAATTTTGAGGGATTTCGAAATTGAACCCCATACGTTTTAATTATTACCTTAAGGGACCCTCACTTTTGATATTGTAGTCCTTGTCGTAGACTCCATAATAAACTTAAAAATGTACCCAAAAAAAAAAGTTGTAAAATTAAGACAATAATAGGAGAATGAAAAAATAGAGAGTAATTTGAAGAGCAGATAATCCAAATTCTTGAGATGGTTTTTTAAAAAGTAAAGTTATATTGAGGTTTAGCTTCATTGTATATAGAATTTTAGACACATTCCTACATAGTGA
The DNA here is from genome assembly GCF_000633955.1 of Camelina sativa. NCBI lineage: Eukaryota > Viridiplantae > Streptophyta > Magnoliopsida > Brassicales > Brassicaceae > Camelina > Camelina sativa. The sequence continues at coordinate 12,337,626 of NC_025703.1, read as the reverse complement.
CTGTGAAGACGACATTCCAAATGGTATTGCCTTAGTTTTAACACCATGTCCTCAAAACTTTCAAATGTTTCATTACGAGTGGTAAACAATAGCAGAGATTTGCACATAGAATACATATGTAAACAATAGCAGAGATTTTTTCTCACTCTCAAAGCTACGCCTCTTTTTGAGAAACCGTTTTCTCGATCTCTATAGTTTCCGACTGGCGCTAGCTTCTCCGGCGTCGGTCGACCCCTTTTTTTCTTTTCAGTTTCTCAATTTATCTTTCTGTACAGTTTTTAGATAATTATCTCTGCAAATCCAGTTTCCAAATCCCCATTCTTTGCTCCTTTGGAAAGATAGTATGGTCAGATCTGAGGCCGATAACATTATTCTCGACTTGTGTGGCGTTTAATCACACCCAAAGTACATCGAGAGTCCTGTTTTTGAGGCGGAAAAGGGTTGTATTGGTTCGTCTCTGTCGCGGTTGGAGTTCTACCCAAACACGCGTTTTCATTTTCTTCTTGTCGAAGAGTGTATCTCTGACTTTACTCAAGCCTCAACCAAAGAGTAATTGTGTCAGTTTATTTCCATCTCCGATCGATGGTTGTCATTCCGTCTCCAATGTATGTTTTTTTCAATCTTATTTGTCTCTTTACTACATGAGAAACATAACCAAGATTAGGATTTGGGATCCGGGAGGGAATGTTAGTCATGCCATTGTTTGGGTGATAGATTTAGGATTGCATCGATTTGGCAATTGTTGTATTGGCGTAGTAAATTTGAATGAGGGCTTAATCACATATAGGCGACAATACACTATTGGTAATGGTCCGATATGGATTCTAAAGAATGACTTAACAAAGCTTAGATGGAACTTTATTGCCATGATAGGGTCACAAGAAATTTGTGTTTTGTTTGATGATGTTTATGTCATGATGTTGATCGAGTCTGTACAAGAGATGGAGATGACTTGGTTTACTCTCGGGGCAATGATTATATATTTGCAGAGTCAAAAACTTATGACTATGACTGTTCACATTTGATTATTGGGTGTTCTTGATGATGGTGTTGAGCCAAGTGTGAGATCAAACAAAGTATTGTGGACTCCAGTGAATTTTAGAGTTTTGTTTGAAGTTTATAAAGAAAATCTCTTCAAAGGATGGTACGGTGGAGATTATTTCTGTATTGAAACTACTTGTGAAGAATATTACAAAATCGAGATATCTCAAAATGATTTTGTGATAACAGGATTTTCACTCAGGGTATCAATTCTCTATGCAGTTGTAGTACAAAGGGTTATCGATCCAAATGGTTGTTATGCTAGCAGATAGGATGCAATCAGAAACAAGCAAGTCAAGCTAAGCAATAAATGGGTTTGATCTAACAATCCTAAATTAAATAAAAGAAAGCAAATAAATAAGAACCACACTACCTAAGCACTCGATGCAAGCATTCGAGTACAGGATCGGGTGGGGTGATCGAGTAAAGAAGAAAAGCAAGAACAGCTCGAAGTTATACTCGAAGCAGGTGATCGTGTACCTGTTCGGGTGAGTGATCGATTTATGAATAAAAGTGTAAACAATCTAAATACGAAAGCTCCTAAGGATGGGGTAATCGACTCCTAAGTGTTCCTGACCAATACTGATGTCCTACATGCCTCAATCAAATATTTCATAGACAATGAATCTCTAAAATCTTGTTAAAACACTCTCGTGATAGAAACAATCAACCTTAATCACTCCCCTACCCAACTCTCGTTGGAGAAACATGACCAAGCAGGCAATACAAATCGATTCATTATTGTCAATAAACTCCTTACTCATCTAATCTCTTAGGCTAAGTGAGTAAATCTCTAGCATTGATTGATTCAAGCATTTCATCTACACCTCTCGATGGTAAAACACTCCAGATCTAATCTCACCCTCTCGGTTTGTTGATATCATTAAGAACACCAATCTAGAAAGGAATTTATAAAACATAAACAACCAAACTAAGACATCCTAACCGATCAAGAACACAAAATCGTCTATCCCATCCCTAGAAACCTTACTTCACTACTCAGATCTCATTGTAGAAAACATAGATAAACGAAAATTGCATTATATTAAAAAATAGAAGTAGAGTAGAAGAGTATAGAATCGAAAATACAAAAAGAAATGAAATTAAATCCTAACGAAGTAGAGAAAGTGTTTGAATCGCTCAGTTTCTCTCCCGGAAGCTCTCGCTCTCTGTTCTGAGGGTCTGCGGCGTGCTCGTTTAAGAGGAAGAAGAGAGGGGGTTTATATATGGAAACCATTAACCCTAGCTTCCCAGTCCTGCTCGAGGGTCTGCTCGATGGGGTGCACGAGGATGAGCTCGGGTTGCTCTTTGGGTAGGTCCTCGGGTTGTTCTTTCTGTTCTTAGATCCTCTTCGATCGGGTTGGTGTTCGGACTGTTCTTCCTGCTCCATAGCTCCTTCGGGTACATGCTCGGGTTTGACCTTGTTTCTCCCCATTTTCGGCTCTTATACATCTGTTTTCATCCAAAATATGCAAATGCAAGAATGCAACACCCTAAATGGCCTAAATGTGGATTCCTACAGTAAATGACGTAAAAATGTTAAGGTTAGGGTAAAAACAATGCAAAACATGGACAAAAAGAGATGCTTAAAACATGTAAATTAGAGAGTTATGTAAAAATTGAAGATAATGCAAAGTAAACAAATAAATAAAAAGAAAAATAAAAAGATATCTTTGGGAATTCCTCCCAAGTGAGCTTGTTTTAAGTCACTAAGCTTGACTCTTCATGCTCTTTAAGCATGGGTTTTACGAGGGAGAGGTTCTGGAATCCTCTCCACTGAGACAGATTGGCTCAACCAATCTTCATGGTCTTGTCCTGGTTCCACAGCAAATGTAGTGTTGACTTCTTTAAGATGCTTGACTCTTCTTTGCTTTGTCTTGGTGGAAAAAACTTGACCATCAATAGTTGGCCTTTTAATTCCTTTCTTGACGCTGAATTCCATCTTGAAATGCTCTCCATGCTCAATTCTGATCTTCCCATGTTTCACATCAATCACTGCTCCTATTGTTGCCAAGAATGGTCTTCCTAGGATCAGTGGATCATCTGGTTCCTTATCCATATCAAGGATCATGAAATCAGTAGGAACTTCCACTCTTCTGATCATGAGAGGCAAGTTTTCCAGGACACCAATGGGATGTATGATTGTTCTATCAGCTAGAACCAAATACAGACTACTCGGTTTAAAACTGCTGAAACCCATCTTGTTGGCAACCGATAGTGACATGATGCTGACTGAAGCTCCCAAATCACACAAGAAGTTCTTGAAAATTTTAAGGCCTATTGAACATGGCAGAGTAAAAGAACCAAAATCCTCCAATTTCTCCTCGATTCGCAATTCAGGATCTAAGCACACTCCACTCCTAAGAATTTTATTCCCGATCTCCTTGACAGCTTCCTTAACCTCAATCACCAACTGAGTTGCTTCCTTGGCGATTTCCCCTTGAAGTTCGTGTGGTGGCAAGAGTTTAGGAGGGTGAACTTTTCGCTTGGCCATACGCTCTACAAGCACCTCTAATTGGATGTCAAGAGCGGCGTTGAACATTTCCTCTAGTTCCCCTTCTTCAGCTTGAGGGAGTTGAGGTTGATTCGTCATCTGAACGTCTACTCGATACATCATCCGATCACCATCATCGGGTGTGTCATCGGGTTCAGCCTCGGGTGGTTCTTCGTTTTGTGATTCTCGAACCAGTGCTCGATCGTTAACTCGATCAGTCTCCTCGGGTGAAGGCTCGGGTTCATACTCGAATATGTAGTACTGGGACTCATTCATACCATAATGATCCATATCCTCCCCATCTTGAACATCACTGTCCTCAGTGAGGTAGTCCTCATAATCATCATCAAGGAAAATGGCTTGGACAGTGGCATAATCCTTTGGGTTCTGAACAGCTTTACCTGGAAGCTGGTTGATCTTTGGAGGTGGTTGATTGTTGTGGTGGCCCTCTAGGTACCTCAGCTTAGTGTTGAGGGAATCATACTTGGCAGTCAAGTCATTGTATCCGGAATCGATCTTGTTGCTCATCTCTGCAAACCGTTTTGCGTTGTCCATAGCAGTCGAGGCTTGGTTTTGTATCATCTGCTGAATTAGGCCGCGGAGTTCAGCTTCTTGGGATTGGTTCTGCTGGACTTTTTGTTGTTGGAATCCAGGTGGTGCAATAGGTTGTTGGTAGTTACCAGAATATTGCTGCTTAGGAGCATAGCCTTGATTGTATTGGACAAAAGGCTTTTGCTGGATCTGGTTCCCTTGAACAGCGGATAGCTAGATTTGGTCTTGAGGATTAGCAACATTCGAGTTACGGTATGACAGATTCGGATTCGGCTTGTAGTTGTTGTAACCTCCTTGGTTGTTGATGTAGTTCACATCCTCTAGGTGAACATTTTCCCCATCTTGTTGCAGAAACTGTTCTTCCTCTAAGATTGCATTGACATGCTGCTGCTGGTTGAGGAGCCTATCGAGCTTGTCATTAAGGTTTTTCATGTCCCTCTTGTACTTGGCGTCTTCCTCTCCAGTAGGTAGCACAGTGCGATCGTACTCCTCATTGTAATGCCCATCAGATTGAGCCAAGTTCTCCACTAGATCCCAACCTTCATCGACATCCTTGTTGAGGAAGTTACCATTTCTTGCAGTGTCCAGCAACATCCGTATCTTAGGGACCCCTCCTCGGTATAGTGTACTTAGCAATGAAGCATTCCTGAATCCATGATGAGGGCATCTGGTGGTGTATCCCTTGAAACGTTCCCAAGTTTCATTGAACGTCTCATTGTTTTTCTGAACAAAGCTCGAGATGTCATTTCGCAGCCTTGCGGTTCTGGAGTTGGAGAAGAATTTGGCTAGAAACGCCTTCTTGCATGCTTCCCAGGTGGTGATGGACTCCTTGGGGAGTGATTTTCTCCCAGATGTGTGCTTTGTCGCCCAAAGAGAATGGGAAAAGCCGGAGTTTAAATCCATCTTCACTAACTCCATTAATCTTGGTTAGGCTACAGAGCCTATCAAACTCATCCAGATGGTCCAATGGGTCCTCCATTGGCAATCCATGAAACTTGTTGCTCTGTATCATCTGGATGAGACTACTCTTGATCTCAAAATTGTTGTTTTGGACAGCAGGTGGCACAATTCCATTCCTTTGAGTGTGAGTAGATGGAGCATCTCCTGCTCCTATGTTGGTCCTTGCTTGAGGAGCTGGTGGACCGTTCTGATTGTTCATTATCTCCTCAATTGTTGCTAGTTGTGGTTGTTGAACTTGTTGTTGTCGCAGTAACCGTGGTCTGTCGATGTTGTCGATGAAAGGACTCAAGTTCTGGTTACCCTTGGATCGTGTTTGCATGCACAATCAGCTGACCGAGTGAGTAANAGAAACATGACCAAGCAGGCAATTCAAACCGATTCATTATTGTCGATAAACCCCTTACTCATCTAATCTCTTAGGCTAAGTGAGTAAATCTCTAGCATTGATTGATTCAANGCGAAAGTCAGCTCGATCCAGGTGATCGAGTGATGGGTCGGGTGGGTGCTCGGGTTTTACCTGAAATGCAAAACAAACAAACACGAAAGTTAACAAGTCAGTACCAAACCAAAGTGTATAATAGAACTTGATCTAGCAAGTGCTGAAATCCTAAACGTAGCAAATTAAATTCAACCAAATGGCAACGGCGCCAAATTGATAACAGGATTTTCACCCAGGGTATCAATTCCCTATGCAGTTGTAGTACAAAGGGTTATCAATCCAAATGGTTGTTATGCTAGCAGATATGATGCAATCAGAAACAAGCAAGTCAAGCCAATCTATAAATGGGTTTGATCTAACAATCCTAAATTAAATAAAAGAAAGCAAATAAATAAGAGCCACCCGACCTAAGCACTCGATGCAAGCATTCGAGTACAGCATCGGGTGGGGTGATCGAGTAAAGAAGAAAAGCAAGAACAGCTCGAAGTTATACTCGAAGCAGGTGATCGTGTACCTGTTCGGGTAAGTGATCGAGTTATGAATAAAAGTGTAAACAATCTAAATATGAAAGCTCCTAAGGATGGGGTAATCGACTCCTAAGTGTTCCTGACCAATACGGATGTCCTACATGCCTCAAGCAAATATTCCCTAGACAATGAATCTCTAAAATCTTGTTAAAACACTCTCGTGATAGAAATAATCAACCTTAATCACTCCCCTACCCAACTCTCATTGGAGAAACATGACCAAGCAGGCAATTCAAACCGATTCATTATTGTCGATAAACCCCTTACTCATCTAATCTCTTAGGCTAAGTGAGTAAATCTCTAGCATTGATTGATTCAAGCATTTCATCTACACCTCTCGATGGTAAAACACCGCGGATCTAATCTCACCCTCTCGGTTTGTTGATAGCATTAAGAACACCAATCTAGAAGGGAATTTATAAAACATAAACAACCAAACTTAGACACCCTAGCTTCCCAGTCCTGCTCAAGGGTCTGCTCGATGGGGTGCACGAGGATGAGCTCGGGTTGCTCTTCAGGTAGGTCCTCGGGTTGTTCTTTCTGTTCTTAGATCCTCTTCGATCGGGTTGGTGTTCGGACTGTTCTTTCTGCTCCATAGCTCCTTCGGATACATGCTCGGGTTTGACCTTGTTTTCCCCCATTTTCGGCTCTTAAACGCTTATTTTCATCCAAAATATGCAAATGCAAGAATGCAACACCCTAAATGGCCTAAATGTGGATTCCTACAGTAAATGACCTAAAAATGCTAAGGTTAAGGTAAAGTAAAAACAATGCAAAATATGGACAAAAAGATGCTTAAAACATGTAAATTAGAGAGTTATCACTTTGGTACGGAAGCATTGGTACCATTATGTCTATATTCCAGAATTACGTTTGGACACATTGGGTTTACAGTTATGGTTTGCAAAAGAAAGTTCAGCCACAAGATGCTGCAAGCAAATCGTAACAGAGAAAAATCAAATATGAAGTTGGACAATAACCGATCTTATGAACGGTTAGCGAGTAAGACTACTCTTCAGAAAGCATCGTCAATCTCCTTTTTGCTGTATTTTTCTTAGTGTATGATGCATACGTTTGTATATGTAATAATTGTGTTACAGTAATTCTGTATAACGATTTTGTAATTACGTTATTTTGAATTTAATGAAAATTTGATTTGAGAACAAAAAAAAAAAAAAGATTTGCACATAGAAAAAAAGAACTTGTGGTGAATGTTAAAAAGGAAAAAGGTCAAAAACAGAAATAGAAAGAAAAGGTTAAAGTTGTTGAAAAAAAAAAAGGTTAAAAGTGAAATAAAAGAGAGCTAATTTGGCAAAGCTTGTAACTTGTAAGTTTGCACGCGTGGGCCTTTAACCATATCTCCATTATCAACAACTCTGTCACTACAAATTTGTTTTTACTGCTGCATCTGATACAACTAGAACGAATCATATAACAAATTTATAAAATACTGTTTCATGCTAAACATTAAACAACCCACACTACACAGGTTTAAGTTTTTTTTTACTGTTCGCTGGCTTGCTTCTACCACATTTTATTTTTTGGTTACTACCTAAAAGCACTAAACACAAAACTCAAACCTCCCCGAGAAGAATGAATAAATTTTTTCTTAAATTAGAACTTCGTGACTTTTTTTTGTTCTTTTTTTTGGAAATGAAACCGCAGGTTCCTGTCAGAATAATATAAACACTAATTGTACACAAATGCTTTTATAAAGCACCACCAACTCCAAAAAATTGTCATCCCTCGTGGGTGTTCTGTTCCGTCTACATTTCTCCGACTCCAAAGTCCTTTTCTTTCTTTTCGCCAGCGCAAGCTATATAACCGGAACTTCCCAACCCCCATTCAGAGTCTTTCAAGTTCGCAAATGGGTTTTAAGGGTCTTTCACTCACCCGCTTGTTGCTTTTGATCAACGGGTTTCACCTGAACAGCAGAGGGAACCGCATGCACATCCGGGAACCCTGGAGGCGTCTTCCCCATACCACCTCCTTTCATGTTATTGGCAGCTGCTGCAGCCGCAATGGCTTTCGCTGGATCCGAAGTTGCTGTAACGGCTCCTGTGACTGGAAGACATGTGGCTGCACCAGCAGGTGCTGAACCTGACTGTTGCTGATGTCTTTGAATGTAATACCCACCAGAAGGAGATATAGTGATCTGTTGCTGTTGATGTTGATGTTGGGCTTGCATATAAGGGTTCGAGAAGAAAAGCTGTGCTTGCTGCTGCAACCCATGCTTTGGCAACTGCTGCTGTTGTTGCAACTTGGATCCAGAGCTCGTGGTGGGGTTTCCGAGAACAGAAGGACCGTTATTCCTTCCACCAGTAGATGACGCTACGGATGCAGACTGCAAGTTCTTAGACTGCTGAGATGATGAATGAGTAGTAGATGAAGCTTGTCCAGCTTTATTCGCCCCCGAAGAAGCGGAAGCAGTTGTTCTTGGGCTTCCACTGGCGTTTTTGGAGACAGAAGACGTTGAAGGCGACCCAACTATCATTGGTGGAGACGGAGCCTGGTGGTTGGTACCTCCTTGCACCTGCTGCATTGGTGAACCAGAACCCATTGGTTTTGTATTTGCTGCAAAAGATATCTGCGATTGCTGGGGACGGCTTTGCTGTTTATGCGAGACGTTTCTAAGGGACGATGCAGCAGCAACTGATGATGATGGTGACAGAATCGAAGGAGACTGAGCTTGGGAAGTATTTGATGTCCTGGGTGAATTGTTTTTCCACTGAGAAGACTGCACCTGATTGTTGCTCGACTGGACAAGGTTCTGGGGGAACCCTGAATTAGCATTTGCAAACTTGGTGGTTCCCGCAGGTGACGTGGTGATATTGTGATCAGGGAAACCACTCCCATTACTTGCCACGGGCCCTTTGGTTCTAGCAGCAGAAGCAGCGACTGAAGTTGCATAGCGCTGCTGCTTCTGGAGATACATGGTATAAGGTTGCTGTGATTGACTCCGTTGCATATGCTGCTGCTGTTGCTGTTGTTGTTGTAGTTGTAGTTGTTGCTGGTGATGATGATGAGATGTGGTCATAGAACCCGAACTCTGTGGCAGAGCAGAACCAAGGTTGAGCAAACGGGATGAGCTATCTACAATGCTACCACTCGTGACAGCAGAAACAGATGCATCAGCTAAATCGTGTTTGTTAGAGAAAGCAATCGACTGCCCACCATTCCCACCACTTATTTTCCCTGTTGTTCCTCTTGTCTTCCTTTGTTCCTCTGTGGTATTAGCAGCAGGACCAACAGACCCAGATTTTCCATCTTCTAGAGAAGCACTGTAGTTTATTTTCTGTTGAGCTGCTTGAGCAACTGCCATCATCTGATAACCTTGCCTCGCTGCTTCTGGCATGTTGTGGAACATAGGGTGATTCTGAGCAATTGAAGACATGTTCAGGGT
>NC_025703.1:12323174-12328145 GCF_000633955.1 Camelina sativa | reverse complement strand
GCAAATGGGTTTTAAAGGTCTTTCACTCACCCGCTTGTTGCTTTTGATTAACGGGTTTCACCTGAACAGCAGAGGGAACCGCATGCACATCCGGGAACCCTGGAGGCGTCTTCCCCATACCACCTCCTTTCATGTTATTGGCAGCTGCTGCAGCCGCAATGGCTTTCGCTGGATCCGAAGTTGCTGTAACGGCTCCTGTGACTGGAAGACATGTGGCTGCACCAGCAGGTGCTGAACCTGACTGTTGCTGATGTCTTTGAATGTAATACCCACCAGAAGGAGATATAGTGATCTGTTGCTGTTGATGTTGATGTTGGGCTTGCATATAAGGGTTCGAGAAGAAAAGCTGTGCTTGCTGCTGCAACCCATGCTTTGGCAACTGCTGCTGTTGTTGCAACTTGGATCCAGAGCTCGTGGTGGGGTTTCCGAGAACAGAAGGACCGTTATTCCTTCCACCAGTAGATGACGCTACGGATGCAGACTGCAAGTTCTTAGACTGCTGAGATGATGAATGAGTAGTAGATGAAGCTTGTCCAGCTTTATTCGCCCCCGAAGAAGCGGAAGCAGTTGTTCTTGGGCTTCCACTGGCGTTTTTGGAGACAGAAGACGTTGAAGGCGACCCAACTATCATNTGTTTCATTTCCTGGCATGGCCGGATAACTGAAGCTCATTGTTGGCGCACCAGCTGGAGTAACTAAAGCAGAAACATTTGCAGTAGGTGTTGCTCCAGAAGATGTGATACCACTATTAGAAGGTCTGACAGATGCAGCAGCTATTGTAGCAGCTGCATGAGGCTGTTGGCCCATGGGAAAGATGAATGTAGGTCCATGCTACAATGGACGAAACAAATAACAACAATGAGCTAGTAAAGACGAAAAAACTTGATATGTATGTCAGATAAATGACAAAAAAACTAACCAAGATGTTATTGGCTGCTCCAGGTGGCAGAGCTTGTNCTCTGGCATGTTGTGGAACATAGGGTGATTCTGAGCAATTGAAGACATGTTCAGGGTCGGAGCAGTGTTAGCCCCATTGAACGTCGCAAAGGTCATAGCATAACCCTGTGACTGGAAGGATTCTGCACCAGCTTTTGAAACCTGCTGCTGTGCTTTCTTTTCACCATGGCTGCTAGACGATCCAACCACTCCACCACCAGGTGCTGCTGAACTCATCAAAGCCAAGTTGGTTGGTTGCATTGCCATACCATAGTTCTGGCCACAAGCAACATTGGAACGCGAACCCCGGCTATCAGCAGTTGATGGGCTATCTTCTCCGACAGTCTCGCTATGTTGAGTTGCATTTTCTCTTGGTTGCTGCCTATGCTGAAAACTCAAAGGTTGAGACCCGATTTTGTGAGTTGGAAATCCTTGGGAGTTCCCGTGATTAATCGGTGGCCTCAGCTGTTGATTCTGCAGATGCTTTTGAGCTGCTGAGGAACCAGTGGCAACACTCCCATTTTGGTTGCTAGGAGCATGGCTCTGGAGCATTTGACCATTTTGCTGCTGTTGTTGCTGCTTTTGTGGCTGATGATGTGGAGGCTGGATCATCTGGGAGGAATAGAATTGACCATTAAAAAATGGCATCGGTTGCCCAGGAGCTCCTCTATAAGCAGGTGGCGCACCAACATGAGCTGGGACTGGAAACGGATAACCGTTATTCTGCAAAATGGCCAGGTATTGTGTTTCATTTCCTGGCATGGCCGGATAACTGAAGCTCATTGTTGGCGCACCAGCTGGAGTAACTAAAGCAGAAACATTTGCAGTAGGTGTTGCTCCAGAAGATGTGATACCACTATTAGAAGGTCTGACAGATGCAGCAGCTATTGTAGCAGCTGCATGAGGCTGTTGGCCCATGGGAAAGATGAATGTAGGTCCATGCTACAATGGACGAAACAAATAACAACAATGAGCTAGTAAAGACGAAAAAACTTGATATGTATGTCAGATAAATGACAAAAAAACTAACCAAGATGTTATTGGCTGCTCCAGGTGGCAGAGCTTGTTGAAGCAATATTTGATTTCGTTGAGCAGTATCTACTGAACTTTTAGAAGTAGATTGAGAGTTCTTATCTTGAACAGGGTTGGAACTTCTACCCAAAACACTCCCCTGAAGTTCTGTGGGAGGCATGAGACTGAGATTACAGGCCTTGGTCCCATACAGTGGAGCTGAGCCTGCTGCTGCAGGCCAGAAAGGATTCATCTTTGTAAATTGCTGATGAGATTGAATATTTCGAGCAATGTAGCAGTGTGTAGCACAGCGCTTAGGCCTCGGTTGATTAAAAAGTAAATGCGGAGGAGGCTGCACAAGATCAAAATTTAAATTAATAACAGCACATCCAATGAAAATTGTGAAAGAAAGTGTGAAAGAGGATTTTTCTAATAGCACATCCAATGAAAATTACCTGCATTGCTGCAGCTGATAAGGAACTGGTATCCGTAGGCACAACACCTTGTGTAGGTGCCGCCATGTATCTGTTTCATCAGAGTTTCCATTAATTCAAGGGGGAGAAAAAAGGAGACTTTGCAAAGTTTCACATGCTAAAATTACAAAAAGCATACCCCATTGTAGGAAGACCACCAGGCCAGCCAGGCATTGACACATGCAGAGGTAAATGGCTACCTTGAGCTGGAAAATTTAGAAAAAAACAAAAAAATGAGGGACCAGATTTACTAAAACACCAAAACTCAAGAAAGATGGAAAAATAAATCGTTACCTGTTTTATCAGGAAGAGATAGTTGTTGTTGTTGCGGTGGCTGTTTCTGAACATGATGCTGCTTGTTTACTAAACCCACATGATCAGATTTATCAATGTCGAGTTTGAGTTCACAGTTCCTTTCTAACTTATGGTGTTCAGCTTCCGCCACCATTCTAGGTCTCTTCTTCTCCTCAGCATCATGAAATGTCGTCGCAGCAGCACCTCTATCTTCCTTTAGCAAAGGCTTTGCTTCCTGCTACATGCATTTAGTGTAGACACGGGGGAGAGAATTAAAATAAAGGGGACTAAAAAAGAAGAAGATAAGAAAAGAGACCCAAAAAAGCAAAGAAAAGTAATGATGGATATACCCCCAATTATCACAATATATATTACCAAACAAAAGTAGGTCCCACTCACCGTTTCCACTTCCGTGACTTTAAGTTTAGCTTCCGCTGCCACACATTCCATCATCTCTCCGCCGCCTCTCTCCGATGAAGATCTCACCGGCGGTGGCGCCTGAACCGATTTTTAAAAAAAAAATGAGCAAAGAGAGCTTTCCAAAAAAAAATGAAATAAATAAATTAAATTAAATTAAATAAAAAATTGACACTTACCATCAGATCTATCTCAAACTTCTCCTTTTCCGGCGAACTTCTGCATGATTAAAAAAAGAAACTCTTCAGTACCAAAAATTAGGTAAAAATTTCCAGAAAAAAAAATGTAAATAGATTTGAATGCTTACGATTTAGCTCCTAAAGTGGTAGCTCCATCACCATCGGATCTAAATCCTGAAGAAGACTCCACTTTCGGCAATACAACTTCCTCTTTTGACACATGATTGTTCTCCGCTCTTTTCTCACTTGCTGATCTCGAATCTAACGCCGCGTGGATTTCTCTCGCTTGAGGAATGGTTGAATCCAACACAGAGCTAATTCCTTCGCCGGATCCTGAGCTCTTTAACTGATCACCCAACGGAACTTGACTTTTCGAAGGAGCTTCACCTTCGGATTTGATCGTAGTGACGCGAGAACTGTTCTCGTCTTCGTATTTGACGTGTCTCGGTTTCTTTCTTTTAGGAGCTGAGAAAACCAAAACAATAAAACAAAGTAAGAAGATGAAGAAAACAAAAAAAACAAACAAATCAAGAGATGGTTCTTGATTGTGAATGGAGAAGAAGACTTACCGATGGCTGAAACATTAGAGGAACTCGAATTTGCAGCCAGTGTGATGGATGATGATTGAGGAAGAGTTTGAGGATTAGAGATCGGCGGCGACGATACTCTAGATTTGACTTCTACAGTTGATTTCGCACCTGCCTCCGTCACATCGTTTCCGGCGGATTCTTGTTTCGATGTAGCTAAAGGCATCCTCATCATACCGTACAACACTTCAGCAATCTCGATCTCGATCTCGTCTTGTACAGCCACCGGAGATGATAACTTACACGATGATGATGACTTCGGCGGTAACGGCTTCTGTTTCGTCCCCGACGGCTTCAAAAGCAAAAACTATATAAGTCAGAAAACAAGAAGATGGAGAAGGAGAGATTTGGGAGAGTGAAAAATAAGAGAGACTAACCAATTTTTTCCGGACAGAAACGCTGGAAGAAGAAGGAGATGTAGGCGCTGGAGGAGACGGAGAAGCTAAAATCGAAGCCGGACTAACTCTATTAGCTGGAGACGTTGACGAAACTTGCCGATGGATTTGTTCACCGGAAGCAAAAACACCACCGCCTGTAGTACTCGACGCCCATGATTCATGCGGTCTCTTGGTACAAGCTGTAAAAAAGAAGAAGAAGAAGAGATTAGAAGATCCATGAAGAGAGATTTATTAGACCAGCGAGAGATTTGTTTAGAAATGTAAATTTCCACCTCTCTACCTGACCGAGCTTTTCTAGGAACCGAAACACCGATCATCTCATCCGCGGCTTTCCATGTCGACACGAGAGGTGAAACCGGCGCCGGAGAAGGATTCGATCTGAAAACTTTCGTCGGCGGGAAATTTTTCTTCTGATGGTGGTTATTAATATTGTGGCTGTGATGGTTGTTGTGGTGATGGAGATTACCGCTACCACCGTTGTGATGATGATTCGAAAGAGACGATGAGAACGAAGCGGCGGAGATGTTCGTCGGAGGAAGCATCTTCAAAGAAGAAGGTGGTCCTACACCTCCGTCGTCGTATTCTTCATCGTCGTTAACACTCTCTTCAGAGCTATCGTCACCACCGTCGTCTAAATTACCGTGAACCATCATTAAACGTTCTCCTCTTCTCCTTTT
>NC_025703.1:12307024-12318838 GCF_000633955.1 Camelina sativa | reverse complement strand
TGAACCATCATTAAACGTTCTCCTCTTCTCCTTTTACTCCGGCTGTTTAACCGATCTCTCTCCCTATCTCTTTCTCTTTCCCTCTCTCTGTCTCTATCACGTTCCCGATCTCGATCCTTCTTATTACTCCCTCCTCGATCTCTCAACCTCGCCGCCTCCGGTAACTCCACCGGACCTTCCTCCTCTGAAAAAAACAGAAAAAAACATCAGAATCAAACGGTTTCTCCCAGATCTGAAGAAATAACGTGAAAATGAATGAAAAAAAAAACCTGGAGAATCTCTGAAACTTCCGGCTCTATGTCGCCGCCGTGAAATACCATTTCCGGCAGCAGCCATGGGTACTCTTCTAGCTTCTCTATTTCTATCCATCTTCTTTGTTTCTCTATAACTCTCCCTCTTCTTCCTTCTTCCTTCTTCTTTCTCCCTAAATCGTAACCCCTTTCTCTCTCTTTTTTATCTCTCTTTCTCTCTCTCTCTCTTTCCTCTATCTCTCTACTTGCTTCCCATTATCTCCTTTATTTGTGCTCCTCATAAAAGGGCAGTAGCGAATAAATCCACGGCTCATATCTCCCTGCCGTAAAACATTTTCCCAATCTTCACCGTCGGTGTGAATTCATCTAACGGTCACGATCCGCTTTAAAACCAGCTGACAAAATCTTAGCCCTCCGTTAATAATCAGAGATCTCACATATTTAATAATTAAATATTTCCTCATTTATTATATTTACCACCGATTATTATTTTATTATTATCATTTTCCAAAAAAGTAATCTTTTTATTTATTTAATTAGTCAGCATCCAAGGTGAAACCCCACACAAAAATGATATCTTATTTGTTGTAATATTTTATTTGTTAACAGATTACTAATTTTTTCGGTTTTAATTTATAATAATAATATTATTTTCCTAGTCGGATTTCATGTGAAAAAATTATTTTGGACTTTTTAAACATGAGCTACCACGTGTCAAGAGTTTGACATTACACGCTTCCGTCTGTATTATCGTTACCAATATTTTATTGACTTTACTCACTCTAGAAAAATAACATATTAAAAAACGACTAAAGAAACAATAAAATATATTGGTAGTCGGAAACATAAAAATAAAAATATTTTAAATTATAATAGTATATTATTGCAATTAAATAATTGTTTAAAAAAGGCTCCTCAGGGGTAGTGTACTGTTGTCCACTAATCGCTATGACTCGTGTGAAAAAAAAAATATATACTGACATAAACACGCACAAATATGATAATATTGTTTTTTAAATTTCCAAAAAAAAAATGTCTTGAAAAGATGTATCACCGGTGATTACCGGTAGAAAGAGACAATGGTAAAGGAAATCAGACGATCAGAATGGAATCTTTGTGACTGATCCAACCGGTAAAAATTTAATCATATTCAGGTTCCCACTTCTCTACCTCTCTTCCGTCTTTATTTACTTTAAAAAAAAAATCATTTCCTTTAAACTACTAAACAAATGGCTCATAAATAGTTTAATGTTTTTCTTTCTTTTCCATATTTCTTTTTTACGTGCAAGCAATTAAATTTACCTTTTCGAAGATGCCAGGTTTACAAAAGTTTATCTTTTTTTTACACTTTCAAAAGAAAAGATTAAAAACATCAAGTGAAAGTTTAAAATTCTAAATTCACACCTAGATGATGATCCGCGCCGGTAGCAAGGGGAAATAACCAATTTTATTATTTTTGTTGGTCATTATGATTATAACTATTATTATAATTATTTGATATTTTATATAATATAGTATTATTGTATGGTGTTTTGAATCCTATAATAATAATTGTTTTTTAATATAAAGATTAGTAAATATGATTGATGCTATATAAATTAGATTTAGCATGTAATGTAGTTATTTATAAGGGTTATTTTATATTAATTTCACCAACCATCACCTAATTTTTCACAAAATGCAAAATAGATTTAATAAAAGTTGCCAATAAGTATAATTTTTTAGTATGTTTAGCCCATTGTTAAGGGTCCAGTCCAAGATCCATCCCTTCATGTTTTTGTCGATGAAGATTTTTTTTTTGTTTGTTTCTTTTCCAGTAAAACAAATATAATAATTTTTTCTTCTTCTTCTCTCTGCAATTCGACGAAATCTCAGCTTCATATTTATAATCATCGATTTCTTTTTCGAAAAGTCCAACCTTAAATGTGCCAGAGAATCAACCCATCGATGTTGGGTCATGAGAGATTGCAAGATGGATTCTAAATCGAGGTGTGTTTAGGATCATTAATTAGATCAAGTTAGTTTATTATTTGGACATAATTAGTCGACAATATTCTTACTGATGTAATGTTTGAAAGAATTAGTTTAAAGATGTTCAATACGAATTTAGCTTTCAATCTGTAATTTTCGTTTTTTATTTTCAATTGGAAATCTTTCAAATCGTTAAATTTGATAGGAACTGTATTAACTTGTATCAACTGATGTCTGATTCTAATAAATTGCTAGAGATTGAGTATACTGTAGTTTATTATTGTATAATTGTAATGTATACATTAAATTAGCTCCACAAATGCATATTTGTTTTTGGGGTTTTCTAGTTTCTTGTAATGATGACATATGCGGTTTGGGTTTTGGTGTGTTGGTACTTCACAACTCTACAAAAGGAGCTTTAAACATATGATTCTATCTTCTATGATATGGTGGCTAGTAAGGAGACCTTGAAAAACATAAGAAATCATATTGCAGCCAATAAGATCAAGACTTCAAGAGTTTTTGTTCAAGGGGCTTCAATATTGCGGGTCAATCTTTTTAAGAAAGTAACTTTTTATCTATATTTTTTGTTTCTGGTTTTCCTGCTTATGTTTTTTTAGCATTATAATTAGGTTCTTGTTCTTAAACAAAGTTAAAATTAAACACAAAAAAATATTAAATTCCCGAAAATCAACTTAAAAAGAAGTAAACATAAACCCAGAAATCTCTTAAAATACAAACCTTGAATTATTTTTGAAAGCTTGAAAGTCCTAGGTTGTAGAGTTTGATTACATAGAAAAAGGTTTATTGAAAAGAAAAAAAGGAACTACTGAAAGTCAAACATAACTAAAGCCTTATTCTACCACTTGATTTAGGTCATTTAGATTCAATATCTTACATATTCTGAATCTTTGCTATCTCCATTGTCCTCCTCATAAGGGAGATCCTCATTTTATTTTCCACTTTCTGCTTTCACAATCTTCACTCCCTTCTTCTCCTCAAGTTTTTCCAATTTGATTGTCGTCACACTCATCAGCGTGTCGTCTTTTTTTTCCCAACGTGATTGACTTCCTGAAAATCTTCTTGTTGGTTGAGTATACTTCATTGCTTTCTCTAAAGCTCTTTGATGATGGAGTAGCAAAAGAAGCAGATGCTTCACTGCTATTGGTAAGCATGTAATCCTGAATTTGAACATTAAACAAATTAAATTCACTTTGCACTTTATCCAAAAAAATATAAAATTTCTCATATATATGTCTATAAATAATATTAAAGCAATAACTACCTGATTTGAGATAGGTTGCCTTGTCCTTCTGAATCATCAAGTTTAGATAACTTCACCACATATGTGCTTGGAGCTGCATTATTGGCAACACTTACGACATATTAGTATCTCTATGATTAATCTTCTAACACCACAGCTAGCAAAATGGTACTTACATCAGCATCATAAACCCCATCAAGTAAATCATTTGTAAATTAATCTTATAATACTACGGCCACCATGATGTTTTGAAAGTCGGGCAATGTGAGGTACATATCATCAGAGATGGAGAGACACATGGGGTTACATGAGTGTTGTTCGCAAAGCCCATCTTAAACGAATGGTTAGTAACCCTGAACTGGCCTCTCACCTGAGTAGTCCAAAATTTTCAATGACCCTCCACTCACCTTTTGTTATCTACCTCTCAATCTTGTTCACAAGTCCTTTCTTGATGGAAGCATGAATCTTGGCGCCCTGGTTATGATAGTAAAACAAAAACAAACATAGTCGTTAAAAATTGTGTGTTTGATGGTGATTAAATGAGAGAATAAACTATTATAATTTGTGTATTTATAAAAAACTTACTTTATGGTCAGCTAACACCATCTCCATTGTTTCTCCAGATTGGGTAGTGTACTTGGAAGCATATGTGGAGGACCTTAACTTGAACTCGCCACATGCTTTTGTAAGGTTTGACATCAGCAAGGTAATTTCATAGCCATAAGACCATTCACTTTGAGAAACTCTTTTGCTTAAAATAATAGGATAGCTGGTTGCATGTTTGTGGTGATGGTTTGTAGAATATTGCTAATAGTCTATTTATATAGAGAATGAAGTAGTATTTAGGTTACCTTTAACTTAAAGGGATAAGTGTTTAAGCTTATCATCAAGAAAAGATCATTCGAGATAAAAGATCTTACATGGAATATTTTCTAATTTTATGCTCAATGTATGCTCCCATATTTGACAGCATGTTCTTAAACGGTTTTACGATTTGGTAGATATGATAGTTGTGTATTCAAGATATTCTCGGTTCAGGTTCATAGATTAGTGGAGAGCCGGATTGTAGTTTTGATATTGAAATCTTATTTTGTGATTTTGATGAGATACTAAGGATATTGTTAGGGTTGCGAATCAGTTTTTAGCGGAATGATGGTGACGCCAAGAATTTTTTTGCAAAAGACGTATCGTAATGGTAATGCAAACAGATCTCATAATGCAATCTCATGTTTAATCATATACTCATGTAATTCCTATGCTATATATCACTTGTAGTGTTCATTAGCATTAGGAATTGGTATGAATTTAATTATTACTTAAAAGATGCAAATTAGTTAACAACATATAAAATACTTTTGTCGTGTTAAATCATGTTAGTTCTTATCTGAAATTCTTATGTTATATATCACTTGCGGTGTTCAATAACATTATGATTATGTCAACAAAATATAAAATGCTTTTGTCGTATGGGCTGATGTTATTTTAATATTAACTGTTTGTAATTTGTAACTAAATATGATTTAATATAATAAGTTATTTTTAATTGCTATTAATTAAGGTAACGATTTTCTGGTTATAACTATTTAATAATAAGATTTTATTATTATAGTTGTTATTAATATAGAGTAGCATTTTATGTAATATCTTATTTAAAGTATGGTTATTTGTTTAAAGGATGTTTAAATAAGTATATAGAGATAAGAGACATAAAAAAAAGCAAATCTTGATAATTCCTAGAATAGATTAGTCAAGTTGACATAACTATAACAATATTCTGTAATAACGATTTAAAATCTGGTCATATTTGGATATTTCTAAAATAGTAATAAAATCATATAATAAGTCTCTAGATTTTTTTTTTTAATTAGGGAGAGAGAAGAAGCTAAACAATAACACCTACTATAAAGTTAGAGAAGTGGCCCCACCACCTCAATCTAAAAAAACTCATTAACTACAAAATCAACGGCTGATATCAGTTGTTGCCAATAGCCAAAAATTTCACACAGCCGTTGGATTAGTTTTCTTGTAAAATCTGACTTGGCAGAAAGCGTCATCCCGTAAAAAAGGCGTTGAGTTGGCACCCGACCGGTTGATCTGAACCGTTGATTAGAGGAAACAATCAACGGCTCAGATGAGAATGTGGGGACCTCTTTTGTATTCACTCAAGTCACGGTCACGGAACTTCCCAGAAGTGTGAGGTCCACAGTGTTAGCTGCCAATGTGGAATTGCTCCTCCTCTCTCTATCTATATATATTTTTATTTTTTAACCTTTTTCACTGCCAACGTACTATTTTTCACCTATATATTTTATCCAGTGGAAATCTCACAGTATAAATTATTTTTGTCTATGAGAAAAAAAAAGAGTACTATATTCTAAATAATAAAAAAGTGTTGGCATGTTGACAAATAAAAAAGTTTGGCTTGTTTCGCTATTTTTCGAAAGTAGTATTAACTGTAAAAGGTAATTTTGAATAGATATTTCTAGATATTAGGTTTTCTTGTCCAGTTTAGTTTCTGATATATTTTTAATTTTCTTTAAAAAAGTCTTCCTCCGATTGGACTTCCAATTTTTTTAAAAAAAATTAAGTGAAAAGATTGAAGTAGAAAATATATCATACTTTTTTTCCAAAATAAATATAACATACTTTAAGTTATACATTTGAAAAGAGAATAAAATTAACTCTGATTATATATATATACACTTAGTTAGGTTTGTGGATCTAAGATATTAAAGTGTTTTATAATTTTACCTTTGTTCAGTAAATCAAAATACCAAATTAAATTATATGATAACGAAATTTTATCATGTTAACACACCATTATTATCATATATCCTGAGCATGGTTTCGAAAACGTCATTTCTTACGAGTACAGCAAAATCATTCGTGTGGGGGAGAGAATGAAATAGGAAAAGGAAACTAGAAAATACGGTAGTATTTCTACTTTTACTCCTAAACCTGATTTTTCAAATGTTTTAGTATATAGGTAGGTGTCTTACTATAAATTTATTTTTATATTATAATTTTTTTTTTAAATGGTGACCGTGACATGAATAAGGCCCACCCGAGCAGAAAATATATAGATTTTGTAAAATTGAATTTGGTCAATGGTATTCATGATAATTTTTTCGTATGCGAGTAATTAATAACAGTGGAGTAACTCTTCTTTAACCAGTTAGATAGATTCGCATAAATTTAATTTTAACGTTACGCGCGCTGATATAAAAGCGCGTGCAAATAAGAATCCTAAGATAGCCACGTGATTCCACGTGTTTTATTACCAACATGACACGTGGATGATCGCTCTCTCTCTCTTTTAATTCGTCGCCTTGGATCTTGTTTTTGTCGAAGCTACTCTCTACTCTCTTTTCGTAGCTTTTAAAATAAATAAATAAAAATAAAAACCGCTCTAAAGTCGCGGTCGTTCACTTATATTAAACGTGACAGCCGCGTTAGTTGTTTACGTGGTAATCTTCTATTGGTGGACTTACGTTATCTAGCTTCTTTACGACAGTGAAAATGCCACGTCGGAGTGTAGTAGAGTCCCCCCACCCCCGCCTAATAAAACTTGTCGACGAATTAAAAAATTAACTTCATAAGAAATAAATACGTTTGACTGTGTAGGTAACACGTGGTGACTTTTACGAGTTATTGCTTTTTCCTACGTGGCAATAGTTTTGATCGTTCGCTTAACCCTAGCCGTCAAGAGGCAAAACGTTTTTTTCTTACTCAATCAGACAAATTATACATAAAAGCCATTATTTTTATTTGGCCTTAAACAATACGATGGTTTTTTTTTAATTAATTAACATTAAGTATCTTTGTATAACATCATATCTTTTTTTTTTCCTTTATTTGTCGTATGCAAAGATACGTTTATTACGTGTAAAAAAATAATCCCTTCATTAACGCACTAATAAGAGCATATCGAAAATTGCGAGCTCTAATTATTTTATAATATTTAAAACCATATAATATAAAATTATTTTATACAGCGAACATGGCACCATGACTGTTTCTTCATTATTATAATCATTGTTATCATTCAAATCTAGAAAATGCAAAGAGACGAAAGTACACATTGCCTCCAAATAATATTATTTTTATGCTATGAGACTAGATTAATCGTTGAAAGTATAAAAAAACATTACTTTAGTTGATAGAGGCTAGGCAACTGATTAGGACGTATTTTGATATTTATTTTATTATATCTATTCGATATTTTTTATATGAAGAAAAGTCAAAATATTTTTATTCCAACATTTAGTGTTGGATATATAATAATTTTATTATTTTTTTTCCGGATTTTAATAATTGATGAGAGAAGAGGGTATGTGGTAGCCTAGAAAAGCCCTTTGCTAAGGCTAAACCATTTTGCTGATTTTTTAAAATACTAATTAAGGTTTTTGGTAATTGCGATTTGCTATTACTTTGACCTAAACTTGCCATGATAGATTGAAAAGAATAGCCATGATAGATACTTATTTTTATAATGGGGACACAACTAATACAATTTTAATATTTTGGTGGTGGCATAAGGAGAGAGTCTCTCATACGTTTTGAAAGAAAGTGGTTATGTACACATAATCACCCAAAATTATTTTATTATTTGATTTAAACTTTCTCTATTATACAATTGATTGTTTTCTCTTAATTGTTCTGTTAATGTTTTTTTTTTGGTTTGTTTTGTATTTTCTTTTGAAAGTTTTAGGGGCCCGGAAAGAAAATAAAGACCCCCCATGCCATAAACAAAGGATCCACATCCACCGGGTCCTCAATTCTTTTTTCTTTTTCTTTTCCTGTTAATGTGTGTATTGAGGAAAAGAAAAAGTTGTAATTTTGTCAATAATATGTTTAATACATAGAGAAAGAAATATTAATTTACCTCAATAATAAAATGATGAGATGTCTATACGAAACTTTATAGTTATGAATTTATGATATTAGTGGTTCCTTACATGTTTGTGGGGTAGAGTTAGTAGCAGCTTCTACAAACGTCACAAAAGAGATAAAAATATGGCAAATATCAAAATAAAAGCCCATAAGCCCATAAAGAGGAAAAAGAAGGAAAGTAAATATTGCTTTCATTAAAAAAAAAAAAACAGAGCATTCGTAGCAAATATAACATTCATAGTCATCACAGGTAAGCCGATTCCATGTTTGGCTCTAGTAGGGAGAGTTGATATATACAAATGAAAGAACTCAATTTCTTTAGAACTAAACTTGAGAAAAGGCTCTTCTTTAAATCAAATCAATGATACCCAATTGGAGCTGGAGCTTCCTTTAGTTCACGACCTTGGTAGTGAATATCCTGCAAAGAAATGTTTCATCAGTCAAAAAAGTTAAAGAGTTCGTTCAATTAAGATGGATGAATAGAGAAGAAGAGAAAAAGCACTTACAGATGCAAAATGGTTCACATCACGGTGATGCGCCTCGTCGGCACGAACAACCATCACAACATCACGGAGCGTAGCATCAGCAGGGAGCCTCCAGTAATCAATAGCAATAGCCGGAGCAGGAACGTTTTCAATGTTACCTTTGTCAAGTTCCTTGAGGAACTCAGTGTAAGAATGGATCGCTTCCTCTTCAAGGTACCCAACCATACGGTGAGCAAACTTGGGAGAGATCAGGTAACCAAGGAAATAGGCGTTAAAGAAAACTCCTTGCACAGTGATCACGAGAGCTCTCTCGTACCATTTGGGTTTCGCAACTTCCATGAAAGTCATGAGATGCATCCTCTCATTCTCCGCTTCCTCGAGTAAAGCTTTGATCCATCCTCCACTTTGCTCAAAACGACGGAGAGATTTGCAGTGTAGCAACATTCCTCCAACCATTCCAGGGACTGCTGCCACAGTTTCAAGCATCATAGCTCTACATCCATATCGCCTCTGCATTGACAATACCACAAATCAGAAAGTCCCCAAACATTTCCACTAATATATAATAAGAACTGTTTAGTCATTTACTAATCTCAACGAATCGTCTTAATTGGCAAGAATCCAAATCACTAACAAATGTAAACTATATAATATACAAAAAAAATGATTCCCAAAAACAAATAAAATTAAATATTGACTAGTTGCCAAAAAAAAGAAAGAATGAATCATATGTTTCCGTTTCGGAAAATTTCAAGATTTGGGGAAGAAGAAGACGAAGTGTGTACCTGGAAGAAGAGATCGGTAGGCCAACGAAGAGATTTAACAGTCCAATAAGCGATTCTATCAAGAAACGTCGTCGGAACATGATGCTTCTTCAGATCTATCGTCGTATCAGCTTTATAAGTCTCCCATGGCTGCAACGATCCAAACAAATTTCAACAAAACATACTCAAAAAATTGAATCAAGAACAACAACACTATAATATCTCGAAATCTATCATTAACGTACCCTGAAGCAGTTCCACTTCCATTCAGAACCATCTTCTTTAGTGATCTTATTAGGTTCAACACCCCAATAACTCATGATACCTTTCTCTCCCTTGTTGTTACCTCCGGCGCCGGCGTTTCCACCGGCAGATTCGTTCTCTGTTTTCTTCTGATTCGCCTCTTCCTCCTTCGTTTTCTCTCCAAGAGTAATCGTGCTTGCGAATCTCATACCTCCATTAACCGTCGGAGCTCTACTCCAGATCCAAGCAGAAGCAACCTCAGGCTTCAGAAGACGGCTAGCTGATAACGCCGCCTCGTGAGACGAAACCGCACGGATCGTAGCAGTAGTCGTCGAGAAGAACAAACGAGGTCCAGCCGCCGCTAAAAGCGATTTCGCCGCCTTGGCTCCACCGCGACTCATCATCATTGTACAGATCGGAGAAATCAAATCCAAGAATTTAGGAAAATTGTATGAGGAATATTTTTTTTTTTGGGTTTACTTTTGTCGTCTTATGCTCTTCTCACTAAGGTGTCGAGCTGGGATTTTATATACTAAGAAAACGACGGTCGGTGATTAGTTTTATTGACGTATATGTAACGAGATTATGACACGTGAAACTAGGTATAACAGTTTTTTTGTGTGGTGTATATTAAATGACTGCGTTACCCTTGAGTACATGAGAGAGACTTCCTTTATGACTTTGCTTTGACTGAGGGTGTTTACGTAAATTTAGGCGGTGAAGATTTTTCTTGGAGACCAAGGCCTACTTTTTTCTTGGAGACCAAGTTCGAAATAAAGTTCTATTTGCATACGTGGAGGAGTGCGTTTCTTATATTTTTAAGAAAAAAAAAATGAGCTGGATCTGTTTTGTGAAAATGCGTGATCCGCTACGGAGATCTACACACATTTTTTTTATGGTGTTTTTTTTTTTCATGTGCGATTCTTCATCATTCATCCATTTTTTTTTTACTGTGACAATCATTGACAGATTATATATATTTTATTTGAGTTCTATGTTAATGAAATAATTATTACATTTACGTCATTATTTAGTTAAATATATATATATATATATATGCATATGTTGGATTTTTTTTGTGAGTAAAAAAATCAGCTCAAACCAGCCAATTTAGGGAAATGTTGTCTACAAATAAAACATGATACAGAGAGACACATGCGCCTTGCATGCTAAAGAATTCGTTCGTACATTAGCTTATCGAGAAACATAAAGCAAAGAAAAGGAAGAAAACTCCTCCCTTTCCATCTGAATGTCGTCGAGGTATGTTGCAAACGCTGGTCAATCAGTAGGAGAAGACACCATCTTCACCAAGTCTGAGCAGTCGGTAAGAAAAACCACATCTCGGAAGTCATGTCCAATCATACAGCGCATCGCCCAGACGAAGGCTTCCACCTCAGCATGTAACGGGGATAAACTTCGCCGGAAATTTGTCGCTCCAAACACCGGAGCCTTGTGACGAGACACAGCACCATCCTGCACCTGCAAAAACATCAGTCGCCTTCCAAGAGCTGTCCACATAACATCTATGTCCCGTAAAAACCCGGGGAAGCGATATGCCCGCGCGAGGCCCAGACGGTGGACATAGAGGTGTGGAGAGGATCTCCTCCCCCTCGTTACCCACCTGAGCCTCCTGCCAGGTTAAAGCCTCGCCTTCCGCCACCCGGACAACCACATATGGGCATTCAGCTTAGTTCTCAAAAACACGTGCATTCCGAGCTTTCCAAATATACCACATCAGCCAAGGAAAGGCAGAGATATGTGAACCCAGACCTTTAGGGTCTAGAAAATGATCTAGATTAGCATACACAGACCCCGTCGGAAAAAGGTGCGGTCCCACTAGTACATGGGCTAAAGCCCAAACCTGTCGGGCCGGCGGACACAAAAAGATGGCATGATTGATATCTTCCGCCTCCATCCCGCACCATGTGCAAACAACATCGGAA
>NC_025703.1:12302358-12306194 GCF_000633955.1 Camelina sativa | reverse complement strand
CCCCCCCCCCCCCCCCCGACGACACAAGTTAGTCGATACCGAAATATAACCCGATAATACTTGCCACATAAAAAACTGTAATTTCGGTGGACAATGTACCTGCCAAACCCTAGCAAGAAGGGGAGTAATCTCTGGCCCATAGCCCAAAGCCCGAAAGGGTCCAAAGAAATCCAAACGTGCCGTTTCATACCCAGATTTGACTGTATATTTCCCAGTTTTAGTAAAATGCCACCCTAAATAATCATCTTTTGATCTACCACCAAGAGGTATAGCCTAAATCAGTGAAACATCCACATGATCAAAATGCTGGGTGAGCAGATCCTTACGCCAAGAATTAGTCTGACGATCAATCAAGTGGGGTAACCAGAGAGTTGGGTCCATAAAAGGACCGTTACTTAAGGCCGGTCTCGGGAAATGAGTTGGAACCCAGGGATCACTCCAGATAGAAATAGAGGCCCCTGAGCCAACCCGTGTAATAAGTCCTTTGTTCACCAGAGAGCGAGCAGAGACGATGCTCCTCCACCCGTACGAGGGTGAATTAGATCATATTGGATCCATAGGATCTGAGTTCCGATAATACCTACTTTTGAAAACCCGGGCAAATAGGGAGTCTGAATTATCTATCAGTCTCCACAATTGCTTAGCCAGCAACACCGTAATGAAATCATCAACGCTCTTGAAACCCAGGCCACCCAAATGTTTGCTACAACAGAGCCGCTCCCAAGCGATCCAATGCATACCCCCAGCCTGTCCATTCGTACTCCACCAGAAATTTGTCACTGCACTGGTCAGTTTTGATGTAATTGCCTTTGGCAGACGATAACAAGACATCACAAAAGTCGGGACAGCCATCGCGACAGACTTAATCAGAACCTCTTTTTCCCCTTTCGAGAGTAACCGCGTTGACCAGCCAATCGTGCGACTCTGTAGACGATCTCTAACATAAGCAAAAACCTTAGTTTTAGACCCCCCCAGAC
Organism: Camelina sativa; assembly: GCF_000633955.1. Lineage (NCBI taxonomy): Eukaryota > Viridiplantae > Streptophyta > Magnoliopsida > Brassicales > Brassicaceae > Camelina > Camelina sativa. Next base: position 12,305,217 of record NC_025703.1, on the reverse strand, counting down.
TCTCAGGGATTCCCAAATAAAAACCCATACCCCCTAGATTGGTAATCCCTAGAACCCCCTATATTTCAGTCTGTACTACCGCGTCAACCATGTGACCAAACTGAATCGAAGACTTCGCCAAATTAATCTGTTGACCCTAGACCCCTTCATACTGCCGTAAGATATCTAAAAACACCCTGCATTGATCCTTATCAACCTTACAGAAAAAGACTGTCATCCGCAAATAGTAAGTGGGTAATTGGAGGACACTTGTTTGCCACCTTAATACCCGTAATCTGCTTATCTGCCTCCGCCTTCCGTACATTTGCAATAAGGACCTCTGTGCATAATATGAACAAATAAGGAGACATCGGAACCCTCTGTCGCAGACCCCGCTCCGGAACAATTAAACCATTAGGTTGCCCAATGAGAAGAACCTGATACTCCACCGAAGAGACACAAAACATTATCCAGGAGATCCATCGTTCCGCAAATCCCATTCTACAAAACAAAGCCTCGAGAAAGCCCCAATCAACTCTATCATACGCCTTACTCATATCCGTCTTTATCGCCATAAATTCGCCTTGGCACGATTTATTCGTCCTCAGCCCATGAAACAAATAAGGAGACAGCGGATCCCTCTGTCGCAGACCCCGCTCCGGAACAATTAAACCATTAGGTTGCCCAATGAGAAGAACCTGATACTCCACCGAAGAGACACAAAACATTATCCAGGAGATCCATCGTTCCGCAAATCCCATTCTACGAAACAAAGCCTCGAGAAAGCCCCACTCAACTCTATCATACGCCTTACTCTTATCCGTCTTTATTGCCATAAATTTGCCTTGGCATGATTTATTCGTCCTCAGCCCATGAAACATCTCCTGAGCGATCAAAATGTTGTCCGAGATCAAACGACCCGGAACAAAAGCCGACTGCGTCTCCGAAATTAGACCAGGTAATAGCGCCTTAAGTCGTTGACACAAAACTTTAGACAGAATCTTATACCCCACATTACACAAGCTAATGGGACGCAACTCCGCCATCCGCATCAGTTTGGGCACCTTAGGGATAAGACAGATATGCGTTCGATTTAAAATTTTATCAAAAACACCCTCATCAAGAAAGTGATTGACCATAGATACAAGATCAACTTTCACAACGGTCTATGCCTTCTGGAAGTACAAAGCAGTCATCCCATCCGACTCTAGTGCTTTATTCGGGTGCATCATAAACAATGTCTGTTGAACCTCTGCTTCCGTAGCCGGGGCTGTTAACCGAACATTGTCCGCGTCTGTAATGACAGTGTGGACCTCCCGTAAAGCATCATCAAAACTAACAGGGTTAACCGTAGTGAACAGTTCCTCGAAATACGAGACAGCCATATCACAGATATCCGCATCATCCATAGACCAAACATCCTGTTTGTTGTAAAGTCCAACAATCATATTACGAGCCCGGCGCTGTTTTGTTTGCGCTTGGAAATATTTTGTATTTTTGTCCCCCACCCGCATCTACCGATTCATACTTTTCTGATACCAATGAATTTCATCATCCATGTATGCCTCAAGCAACTGGGAATTTAAGTCCGAGGTTAACTCTGGTGCAGACGCATCAGCAGCCTGAGCCACCTCCAACTGTCGTTTGAGGTCCTCGATCAAAACCCTACCATATGGGGCCTGTGTCTTGCGCCAGCGCGAAATCGCCCACCGACAAGTCACAATCTTATCCACAAACCTTGGCGATCCCTGGTCCTGGTCAGCATGCCAACCAGACGAGATTAGCTCCATTAAACCCGCCTTACCAACCCAACGCCGATCAAACATAAAGCTCCGCCTCCCCCGCGGCCTCTTTGCACCTATACTAGTCACAAGGGGCATGTGATCTGACGCGATCATCGGTAAATATTCGATCACCGTATCCGAGAATAAATCATGCCAATCCTCATTATCTAAGGCTCTATCCAGCCGACACCTGATAGGCTTCTTATCACGCCAACCCCTCCAGGACAAACAATCACCCAGATATGGGAATTCCAAAAAACCACAATCCCGAATCATCCCATTAAAGGCAAGAAAAGAAGAAGCAGGACGTAACCGCCCTCCACGTTTTTCATGTTTACCCGTTAATTCATTAAAATCCCCAATAAGAAACCAAGGTGTGGACCGAGTAGTACCAATTCTTATCAACCGTTTCCAAACCAAATCGCAGTTTTTGGGAACTGGATACCATAAACGAAGGTTAAATTAATAACACGGCCTTTGAAACACGCTTCAACATCAATTAATCTATTCGATTCCATTAAAATTGAAACATTAAAAGCATCTTTATTATAAAATAAAGTCAAACCACCACTACAACTAACATGTTCCACTGTTTTCAAATCAGTATAGCCAAAATGGCCTACAAATTTTTCCAAAAAAAAAAAAGACTGTTTTGTTTCCATAAGAAATAAAAAATCTGGCCTATGTTTATTCCAGAGATCCCTAAGATTCCCTATAGAGGCCTTATTACCGAGCCCTTGGCAATTACAGCTTAATACATTCATCTAACAATTTTTGGTTTGGGTGGTTTGTCACCCCTTGGCCCCGCCTTTTGCCCCGTCCTGAGCCTTTGGAACAGGTCCACTCTCGCCAGCACTCGGCCCATGCGGAGGTCGTCGCCTTGGCGATAGTAGCATATGCGCATTGCGCTTCCTCGCACTTACACCCCTTAGCACCAGACCACGACCCTTCTTCACCTTTGCCCCATCAGCTTGCGAGCTGGTATCCTCCATTGCAACCTCCCCTGTGGCACCGTCGTCACTCCCTAAATCCTCCTCCAAATCATCAAAGGTATCATGGTCCTCCTCCATCACCCCAACATCCACCCCCCCCCCCC
>NC_025703.1:12287000-12301902 GCF_000633955.1 Camelina sativa | reverse complement strand
CCCCCACAAGGTCCCCCTGAAAACCTCCCGATCCCAAATCACTTCCCTGGACTCCCGCAACATCCAATAAAATCATTGATTCCAAACCCTGACCTGGAATGGACTCACCGCAAACCACATCAGCTCCGCCAGCAACTATGGAAGCTGTGATGGGAACCACAGTAACATCCAACCGTGACTCCTCCGGACCCCTGACTTCAACCGGAGGGACAACATTTGATAACCCCGTAACAGCAACAGGAGCAGTGACCATACCACCGGACCCCGACAACACACCTTCACCCCCAACCAACTCAGTCGAAACTTCCATAATTTGGCCCTCCTCAACGACCTCCCCCTCCACTGCAGGAGAGACCAATGAACCCCCAACAACACTCTCATCCTGAAACAAAGACTTCCTGACAACCCTCTGCGGTTGAGTAGGCACCCGCTGCGACTCTATCTCCATAATGACCGGCTCTCAGACCCTCTCATCACGATGACGTCCCTGTCCCCTTGCCATCCCTTGATGGCCATGGGAGTCCTGCGAAGTTCCCAATGTGAAGACCTCTTGGCACGATAGGAGGGACCAGCCACCTGATCCACTCTAGGTTTAGAAGAGCCGTGAGTGGTATTCTGATGGCGCCCTTTATTGGAACCAGTTCCACCTCTAGCGTCTGCCTAAACCACCCCTTTGTAACTCAACATTTAGCCCTGGTCGCTACTCACCTCAGACTCAACCCGACCCCCTCCTGAAGATGAAAGTCCTAATCTTGGACAAATGGTTTCATCATGGCATAAACTGAAGCAAGACTTACACCAACCGTACATACGCTCATAATGAAGTTTGACGATCGTCACCTCTCCATTAAAAAACTCGATATCCATCTCAAAACAGAGAGGCTTAAGACCATCAATCGTAACATGAACCATCCCTCTGTCAATATCCACATCTTCCACAACCCCCAAAGCCGAACCAATATCTCTGAAAGTGGGTTCCACCCATAACTGAATTGGCACATCGGAGACACGAATCCAGAACTTTAAAGACGATGGATAAGCCGGATCCACCACTGGAGTCCAGCGAACCAGAGAAACCATCTAGGAATCAAAATGAAAAGGCTCCTTCTTCATTACCTCCACAATGTCAGCTTCCTCATCAAAATCAAACTAGAACTTCCCCGAACCCAACTCAGCACCCGAAACTCTGCCCTCCACCTGCCAAATCCACGACATCATGATCAGCAAGGACTTCATGTCTTGGACTTGAGGGTTAAAGCACCGCCCAATGACCGTATTAGAATAACCCGCAATGCGAGCAGAATTATCAAAAACGAAACCTTGATCTTCCGTCGTGGTCGTGAGACATCCTCCGACAAACCAGCCAAACCCTTCCCCATAAGACCACTTTGAGCCATGACAAGACGAATCAAACGCAAACAAAGAAACACAAAAGGAACTTCCCGCAAAGAACAACGAAAAGGATGGAACAACGAAAAGGATGAAGTCGAGACCAGAGAGGAAATCGAAATAGGAAAGCGAGATCGATTAGAGATGATCCGATTCTAACCAAAGACAAATCCCTGGCAGTAATCTCCCAATCCTGACGACAGATCCTCAGCAAATCCTGCTCGATATCGCCCAATAAATCCAAAGCCAAATGATAAATAAATCGAGACCAGAGAGGAAATCGAAAAAGGAAGGCGAGATCAATTAGAGATGATCTGATTCCAACCAGATACAAATCCCTGACAGACATCCCCCAATCCCGAAGGCCGATCCTCAGCAAATCTTGCACGATGTCTCCCAATAAAGCATTTGATTCCTTTAGAACCCCAAAAACCATATCCCACCCATTAAGATTCATAAATCTCTCCCATTCTGAAGAGAACCAAATTATAGAAACCCATATACACTAAATATCCCCAAATCCGACTTCCAAATCAGGTATCCGCTTCATCAATGTCCCGAAATTTTTGCTTGCCCAAAAATCCCCAATATCCCGAAACTCGATCCCTAAGAATCCACCAAAGGAAAAAACTCCGAAAGCAACCCAACCAATCTCCAACAGATCCGTTGATGGAAACCAATGGAAATCCACATCCTTCGACCAAACAAACCACCCGGATCATCAGATAATCAAAACCCTAGAATCGCCCTTGCCATCGCCGCTCTCTCAGTTTTAATATGAATTTATAAAAATATTATGCATATGTTGGACTATTTCGTTGATGTAATCATTTTCTGATAATTTTGTGTTTCCACGAATAAAAAAGCCATTTTCAAGGTTTTAAGTTGCAAATTTGTCATTTTAGTGGTTTATTATAGGAGTTTTAAATTTTGAAGGTTAAAAGAAGAAGTAGTTGCTACAATTAGAAGGTTTTTTAAATAAAATTTTCTTTAAAAAAGTGGATAAAAAAATTTAGGATTCAAAAATACTTTCTCTTCTTACTTATTTGAGGGCTAACGTTGTGAAACAAATATATTTTTGTCCAAATAATCAGTATTGGATGATTAATGTATGTTATATGATTAGATTATATACTAAATCCTCTTGTTTTTTTTAATAGGAAGCATGTATAATATCGTCTTTATTTTGTCAAAACAAAAACAAATAAAGATTTTGAACTACAAGATTAAGTGACATCCTGTCGTCAATATCATCTTTATTTTGTCAAAACAAAAAAAACAAAAAAAACTCTAAACTGTTATTTTAAAAAGAGAAATATGCTAAACTAGCACTATTCTAGGTTTTTCTTTCAAAGTTAGCACACGCTCAAGTTTTCCAAAACTAACATTTTTTCTAAAATTAATTATTATATTAAATAATGACAAAAAGAGAAAAAAATAATAATAATCAGTCTTACAAGAAGCTTAGGGTCGTACTAAATCGGCAAAATCTCCGACGAATTCACAAACTCTGTTTTTGAGGAAAGAGCATGTGTTTGGAGCTTGGGTTTTCACAACGAAAACTAGATTTGGAGGGAAGAACCGATAGATTTCGATTTGATTGTGGTGTTGATGAAGACGATGAGCTTGATTTTTGGCATACAACAAATCCACCGCCACCGTTGTTTAAGTCCCGCGAATTCCCACGGCCACGAAAACGGACTCAGCGACGGTGAGCTTCAGTGAGAGAATCTTGTTTGCTGTTCACGTTGATGATGAAGATGGGAAAATGTGCACTTGAATGGAAGTTTCAGTTCGTCATTATGGAAGGTCTTCCTAAAATTCAAGAACACCTTCCTAAAAGCTACGGAATCCTTCCTAAATTTTTTAAAAATGTGTTTTTAAATCTTTTTCTATGTCTTTTGCTTTATTGTATCACATATTACTTCATTAGTGAGGTATAATGATTTGACTATGTGCACATATTGGTGTTTTACAATAAAGGTAGCAAATAGAAATATCCAACATGATGTTTTAGGAAAATCTTCTTAAATGTCAATGACTTCTTCCTAAATTTCAAGGAGTTCTTCCTAAACGTCAATGACTCCTTCCTAATGCTCTTTTTTTCTTTTCATGACGGTCTTCCTGAAATTCAAGAAATCATTCATAAATATATGATAATCCTTCTTGAATGTGTACATTCAAATCCTTCTTATATGTTTACCGATGAAAACATAGCTATCTACCAAAATATCGAGATAATTAATACAAAACCTTCCTGAATATGTTTTAAAACAAGTCTTGTGATGGAAACCATCCAAACTATCTTTCATAACCAAAATCCTAATGCTAAAACAAAAACCATGTGAATACAAAGAATCAAACTGTAAATACTTCAATCTCATATGGCAACTGAAGCCTTCAATCTTGTATGAGCACCGTTCATCTTTGATTATGAGTGTTATTGCAGCTCCAATTCTCCCTAAACTTTTTATGAAGGTCATCCTGAAGTTCAAGGAAACTTTCTTGAATTTCGTTCAATCCTTCCTGAATTTTCATAAGATGGAAGTAATAACCTATATATCTTAGAGCATACGTGAAAACTAAAAAAGAGCAGAACATATTAACAAACAACAATATGTGTAAGACCATCCCAGAAAAAAGTATAATATAATAACAAAGAGATCATGAATCTAAGAAAACATAAGATTAGGGTACAAAAATAAAGAGACAATATAATAAGAAAGGATGGAATTTTCCAGTACCAAGTAAGCATCAAAGCACAAGGAGCAACACAAGTCCTCAAGTAAGCAATTGTAGCCTCATGTGTTCCTTTTCTCTCGGTAATTCAATAAATTTCTTCACAAGAAAAAACAAAATAGAACAAGAGTTACATGGTTTAAAATAGATCCTAGACATTTAGCTATGACCAAACATATAAAAAAAATGATAACTTTTAAGTCATTTCATATATTTTGCTAGTAACGTTTTACAAACTGTGGCTTAAACATTTCACAAAATTGTATCTAAAGACAATAGACCTTACGTACCCATCTCTTCAAGAACCAAACCCCTCAAACTGTCTAGTCTTTGCTACCATACTCATCATGGAATTTCTATGCAGCCCAACAGATAATACAACATAAAAGTTGCAGGTTCTTGAATCATGAGCTAACCCTGGTTTCTTTGCAGCCCAACAAAAGAACATAATTACAGGTTTCCGAGTATGTTGAAACTGTTCTAAAACCACTTTGATCAGATCGTTATCTACTTCCTCGGGATTAGTACTCAATTCAACACCAGTGACTCCAATTTCATCAATAACATCATTATAATCTTCAGATTCAATTTCACCATCACTAACATCAGAACTACCACTAGAGAAAGCTCTAAAACCAAGGCTCACATCAAACAAAAGTGTAGAGAATAGAAAGGAAAAGACCTAGCACCGAAAAACCAAACTTCCTCTTCTCCTCTCCCATCGATTATGCAACTTTTACAGGAATTAAATCCATCCAAATTGAACATTATCGATGCTTGGGCTCCTCTGCTATGTGTCAATCATTGACTTCAACTTCATCATCAGTTAGATTTGGAATCGGAGAGAAGGAAGAGTGAGAGAGAACAGATGGTGGTTGCAATGTCACGATCATGACTTCGACACTGTTTTAGTTTTATTAATATTTTTTAATAAAATATAATTTTGTGCTAGTTTTGGAACATTTCAAAACATCTACTAATCGTGGAAGAAAAACTTAAAATAGTGCTGTTTTTGTCAATTGCCGTTTAAAAAGTGGGTTTAGCGTTTGGGAGAGTGTTTTACTTTTAGTTTAGCATAGTTAGAAAAAGTGCACATTGTTTGAAGAAGATTGAACATAATACCAAAATAATGATTTCATCCGGCATAAATTATAGTAACCAAAATAACCGTTTACCAAAGCAAATCAAACCGACTAATATGGGTCAGAGTATTCAATATCCATTACAATATTTAGTACTACAAGAAATGGAATTGGCAATGATTCTTTCTTTTTACTTATGATTTTGAAAAAAATTTGGAACCATGTTTGAGCACTTTCCAACACAATCCTTATTAGTTATTACTCTTTCCCCAACACTAAATTTTAAGGTTTTAACTAAGACCATTATAAAAGCCCATTTAGGAACAAAGAAAACAAAAGTTGACAGTAATAATAATAGAGCGTCAAAGCGACAAAACATAGTTGGAGAAGCTCTTAGATTCAATGATATCCGATAGGAGCTGGAGCTTCTTTCAGCTCACGACCTTGGTAGTGAATATCCTGCATTTTATTATACAACCCATTAAAACAATTTACGATCTTCCAAATATATATACATGACACACACACACACAACTTACGGATGCATAGTGGTTAACGTCACGGTGATGGGCCTCATCAGCACGGACCACCATTACAACATCACGGAGCGTCGCGTCCGCTTCAAGCCTCCAGTAATCAATTGCAATAGCCGGTGCAGGGACGTTTTCAATGTTACCATTATCAAGTTCCTTGAGAAATTCAGTGTAAGAGTGGATTGCTTCTTCCTCAAGGTATCCAACCATACGATGAGCAAACTTGGGAGAGATTAGGTATCCAAGGAAATAAGCGTTGAAGAAAACGCCTTGAACGGTGATCACAAGAGCTCGTTCGTACCAATTTGGTTTCGCAACTTCCATGAATGTCATTAAGTGCATCCTCTCGTTCTCTGCTTCTTCGAGTAGGGCTTTGATCCAACCACCACTTTGTTCAAACCGCCTAAGCGATTTGCAGTGGACTAGCATCCCTCCAACCATCCCTGGAACCGCTGCTACCGTTTCTAGCATCATCGCTCGGCATCCGTACCGCCTCTGCCATTAAAATTAGTCCAAAACATACAAAGCTTTTGAAACGATGTATAAAAATCATACAAGTCGTATGACTCTATACCTGGAAGAAGAGATCAGTAGGCCATCGAAGAGATTTAACAGTCCAATAAGCTAATTTGTCTAGTAACGTCGATGGAACATGATGCTTCTTCAAATCTATCGTAAGATCTGATTTATAAGTGTCCCATGGCTACCATTATTCCAAGACAACAACAAAATTCAAACCATAAACACAAATGCACATATTAATCGAACAAGCGAGTAACAACAAGAAACATAATATAGTAATATCATATTACTAATATGTAACGTACGTACCCGGAAGCAACTCCATTTCCATTCAGTTCCATCTTCTTTGGTGATCTTCATCGGCTTCACGCCCCAATAACTAACGATTAATTGCTCCCCTTTGTTACCTTGATCATCCTTGCCACCGCTAGATCCTTTCTCCTCCGTCGTTTTCTTCTTCTCAAATGTCATCTTGCTGAGATCTCTCACGCCACCCATCGCCGCCAGAGCAACTCTAGGCTTCAAAAGATGGGTGTGAGTCACAGCATTTGCCTTTACCTTGGCTCCATAGCGACTCATCATCATTTGTGCAGATGGAAGATGAAAGTGTTTTTTCTTATCTTTTTAATTTTTTTTTTTTTTGCATTTTGTAACTCCTCAACGGCTATCTATTTATAGCAATTACGGAACTCTAGCATCATTGTATACAAAACGAAAAAATCGTCTACGATTTGACTAAAAGACTTGTAGCACACGAAACGAAGACAAAGGCCAGTCCGCAACCAACGTTATTGTGCAAAACAAAAATGAAACACGAAAAATTATAACTTGTAGTAATATTCTTGTGAAATTAGATTATAAAAATAAATAAAAAAAAGTTGAAAAAATCCTCTGTTCCAAAACAGAGACATGTTATGTTTGTGTAGTAGGGTCTGCACGTGTTTCAAACACTAGTGTTTTCGTTTTTATCAAAACCATCCCAGTAAGTGTTATCCTTCAAAGACACGCCATTTGCTGTTGGGAAGCGGTCATGAGCGACGTCATCAAGAACCTTCCATGAATCGGAGCTAAAGTCATAGATTTCAAACCCTAAAGGTCGGTAATTTAGTTTGTAATCGTAACTATGAAAATTATTTCTTGTGTAAAGGGTCCAAAAAAATTCAGTTCATCTAGGGTCTAACATTTATTTGAGACGGGACTGCCAACACCTCAAGATTTTGTAGCTACGACGACGACAAGATTTTTTGTTTTCGTATCCTAGAGCAAAGCTAGAGTATTTCTGGTTACCAGTTTTGCGTTGCATCCATCTGGTTTCCCCTAAGCACGGATTCCAAACCATGAAATCTATTGTAAACATAGGTGGTGCATAACAACAAACCATCACAGTGAAAAACTTCGGATATCTTGACCAGTCCAATATTAGGTTCAGAATCTTTTAGGCCAAGTAGTTCTGCACCTTGAAACTCTATAAACGGAGGAGCAACATTGACGTTGAGATTGACGCTCACTGGACAACCCTTTGCTCCTTCAACATGAGAACCATAGACTCCTTTGGATCTTTTCGAAAGTGGCTCTGGGTGAATCTTGGTTTTTCTGAATAAAGTGTTCCATCGTTTGCATGTAGATCGTAATCGTTTCAGAGATGTGGCCGGAACCCTAGAGAGTATTTCTTCTACCAAATTCCGGGGAAGGTAAGACCTCACCATATATATGATCGAAACGAAGAAAATTAGGGCTTTATTTTGTTTTCTACTCTTTGTTTAATAACCAATCTTATCTTATATAACAAAACATGATTTACAAATTTTACTTAATTTTCTTCAAAATGTAAAAAGGCAAAGAAGGAATAGTTTTTCTTGATCGAGAGAATTGAATATAACTAGGTTAATTACGGAATTTACAAAATAAAACACCCTTAACTACCATATTAAATTATGTAAATTAACAAAAATACCATAATATAATTCAAGTTTTTTATCTACCAAATTCAATCATTCGTTTCTTTTAACTTGTTTTTTTTTTAACACCAATTTAAGAGTAAAGATTTTAGTTTCGAATCATCTAAAGGGATATACAAATAGTATTTGTAATCAATCTAACGATCTAGAATAGTAATCAATCTCAAATAGTGTTTGTAATCAATCTAACGATCTAGAATAGTAATCAATCTCAAATAGTGTTTGTAATCAATCTAACGATCTAGAATAGTAATCAATCTCAAATAGTGTTTGTAATCAATCTAACGATCTAGAATAGTAATCAATCTCAAATAGTGTTTCTACCTTTTGATCGAATCGACCTATGCAAAAACGTTTTGATTGATTAGACTAAAAACATTTTGTCCAAAAAACTTCTCCTGTTCCAAAACAGAGTCGTGTTTTAAAATATGTATGTGGTCGTTATAGTTTCTTTGATGTGTATCTAATGAGAGACCGTGTCATACCCCAAGTATCCGTGTACAACAAGATCTGTAACTAAACCTAAGACAAACACTAAATTGTTCGTATCATTCAACATCTATCAGACTCTAAATATATATTTTTAACCCCAAAAAGTAATCTGATGAAAATTCCCAGAGATTAATTTCAAACACTAAAATATATATTAAAAAAACTGTCTAAATGTAAGAGAGAGAAAAAAAACCAATAGCAAAACACAAAACTTGAAAGCTTTTAACGCAAAAATTTGCCACCAAAAGTTGGGAAAAACCAACGAGCATCCTTGAAAGGTATTAGCGATATATCTGCAAAATGCTGAAACGATTGGACAACACTCTCGACTTCAATATCGTAGACGCAGTTATTAGTTCCATAGCATAGACCAATCTCATTGTATCTATGAAGCTGATCATTACTAAAATATACGCAATTTGTTTTCACTCCATCTTTAGCTTCAACGGTTGTTCCTTGATCCAAAAACAACGCTTCATTCCCAATAGAATCTATTTTAATCCACTTTAACGAATTTGGATCCATCTTGTGGATATCGAATTTGCATATCTTCCTCGCGACCATCAAAACCTCTCCCGACATAGTCACAACAAGACTATAGTCATGATCTTTCTGAAAATCCGGAGAACTAAAACTTGCACATTCATTTGGAGAAGCACCACCACGAAACTCATAAACAGTGATTGCTCGACTTAGACAAAGAACGTAAAGCTTGCTTTCTTTGAACACCATATCGACGCAACCTTGCATGTCTAAAGGTTGTAGCACTTTCCAACTATTGTTACGATAACTTTTCTTGTGATATGCTATAAAGCATTCGAGATTCCACACAACTAAGTAATCTTTGCTCACTTCATCTACCCACAAAACTGCATTCTTTATGCTAACTTTTCTGATTTGACCCGAAGAAAAATGTCCGTACTTAGTTTTATAATCTAAGGTGACCATGAAGTCATACTCACCGGTCCTCTCAAACCTCATCAGCGATCCATCCATAGCTTCCAGACTCGGAAGACGAATCCTCTCTCGAGTAAACAGATTGAAAATATAAAAATCAGTTTTATGGTCTAACATCAAGAACCAGCTACCACAATTAGCCAAACAACGACTCCTATAGAAATCAAACCCTAGATCTTTTACCTCGTATGTCTTGTACTGAAGAGGATCAATCAACTTACATGAAATATGGCTGTAGTTTGAAAAGAGGATGATCCATGGAGTTGGGTGTTCTCTGTAGCACAATTCACCAGTGGAGTACCAATCTAAAGAAATGGACCTGGCTCGATGGAACTCAACAAAGTTCAAGCGTTTGAAGATCGATCGAATCAAGTCCGGGACAAGCGTCTGCCACTGATCTGATTGTTGTTCACATTTTCTCACTATTGCCCTAACTTTGATCTCTTTGGCTGTGATGACCTCGTTGGTCTGTGAAACATCAACGGTGGCTTCAAACGACACACATGCCGAGTTGTTGTTACCCTTTTTTGGGGTTTTAGAAGCTTCCACGCAAGAGTTCCATTGGTCCAGAGATATTTCTAGTCTCTCTATGGAAAGTCCAACCCCTGAAACTGCATAACCTTTGATGATTCTCTTACCAGGCTTCACTATTTGTACGTCTTCGAGAGAGTATATTGTACTCAGATCAGGTACAAGCCTCGACCACTTTGTATCGCCGTCGGAACCGATCATCTCCTTCTTCTCTGGCGGCATTTTTAGGGTTTATATGTAGGAAAATAGTTAATGATATAAATTAAAATACAAAGGCCCTCCTAAACCAGAGTTATTAACTAAATTAACTATATATGAAAAACTAAACCAAACTAAATCAGAGTTAATTCTTTCTTTTTTTTTTTTTTAATTACATTTCAGATTCTCTGTTCCAAAACAGAGACTTGTTTGTCTAAGGTCTTTGGTCAATTTGTTTATTGTTGAATTTTGTCGAATTAAAAGTCTAAACCCTATATGATCTCTATTGATAGACTGATCCATGTCTAATATGCAACACAATTCTGGAACCATATATCAAAGGACATGAAATTAACCTTAGACAAAACACTAACTGTTTGGATCATTCAAGATCTATAAAATTCACAAACGCAAGTGTCAGTTAGACAGTTACTACTTATCTTGCTTTTGGTACCATTTCATGCTTTGAATTTGAAATCCAGAATCAGAAAGAAACACAAGTTGGAGAAATAATCTGATATGTTATAAACCACTTAAGGATGGACTCCATAACCAAGCCCATTGACGATCACGGCCCATGAAGTACATCGGCTAGAAGCAAAGGCCCATCGGCCATGAGCATAGACTAGGTCGGTTTAGCATTATGTATTTCCTATTCTGTTTTGGACTAAGTTCTACACTATATATATGTAATCTCAAGTCATTCATTAATAATAAGAAGAAGAGATTCTACACTTTGAATCAACTTGTTTTACAACACGTTATCAGCACGATTGTTCTAAAGATCCAGCTGAGTCAAAACCCTAAAACCCTAACCGCCGCCGTTCACCTTTCTTCTTCCATCAAAACCCTTAACCGCCGTCGTTCCTCCCCTTTGTTCGAAACCAGTTCCTGTTTCGAAGATCTATTAGTGTTCACAAGCAAACATGTGCTTGTGTTCAAGTTCCATTCGAAACCAGTTTGAGGTTCGTGATCCGGTACGTGTGTGGTTCGCAGTTCTGGGACGTGAGCGGTACAAGGAGCGGTCCGAGATTTGTTCATGGGAAAGCAGCTTGCAGTTCTGTTCGAGGTTCGTGGTTCGTGATCAAGGAATATCTGAGGTCTTTAGCTCCCAGATCAAAACCGGTCAGACCCTTTGGAGTTAAGGTAAAATCAAAACTTATGGGACCATATAATCGAACTTGAATCTAAAAACTTTTGATCACTAAAAACCTGCAACTGCACAAACTAATAAAAGGTTAAGACCTATAATTCCTATGACCCTAAAAATCGGATTTTCTTGTCATGGATTGTTTGTTTATTGTTACTATTGCTTGATTGTTTGTTGCATGCATCATAAGTATGAAAATCGGATCATGTATAGGGTATTATAGAATCGTTTATTGCATAAACTGTTTCTGCATATAATCAAAATGCATGAACCCTAAAATCGAATTGGATAGACTTATTTTAGGGTTGTTAGAATCAAACCTTACATAGAAATAACATTGAATCGATTGTAGCATAAATTATCTATGTAAATTTTCGGATGCATGAACTATAAAACTTGAACACATAGATTTGTTCTAGGATGAATCCGATTGTCCTTCAAATTTATTGTTAAATTCCTAAAACTAAAACTTGAAAATCGGAATTGTTTTAAGATTAAATCATAGATTAGGATAACTTCAAATTTATTCAAGTAATTATCTAAACGCCTAGAACAATATTGGAAAAAGGAAAACTTAAGAAAAGGAAATTCTATCTGGTAAAAAGGAAATTGTTGCATGCTAGTTTTCTATCTAGGTTTGTTTGTTTTCCATGCATACAAAAACCGAAAATAATGAGTAAAGGGCAAGACATGTTTCGGTCTCAAATACCGCATGGCTTAAGACATGTTTCGGTCTCAAATACCGCATGACCTAAAGTTTAATATTTATTGCATGGATCGGTCTCTTATTACCGCATGCTAATGATCAGTTGTCTATTTATGTGTTATGCAGATGGCAAGGCTAAACAACTTAGACTATGCTGCCTTGAATGCTTTTGGAGACAATTATCTGCAATGGGCATTGGACACTAAAATCATGCTGAAGTCAAAGGACTTATTTGAGTGCATTGAGGAAGGTTATGAACCATGTGATAAGCAGAATTACAAGGCCATTATGCATATGCGCCATCACCTTGCTGAGAGTCTCAAGAATCAGTACCTCACCATAGAGAATCCTCTTGACCTTTGGACAGAGCATAAACGCAGATACGGACACCAACAAACGGTGCTCCTACCAAAGGCTCAATTTGATTGGAAAAACCTAAGGATCCAGGACTACAAATCCGTGGATGAGTATAACTCAGAGCTTTTTAGGATTGTCTCACTCCTTAGGTTGTGTGGTACTGAGGTGACCGAGAAAGAGCTGCTAGAGAAGACATTGTCTACTTTCAGCACTAACAACATAGCTTCAGCAACAGTATCGTGAAAAGGGTTTTAAAACCTATGGGGACCTAATCTCGTGTTTGCTACTAGCTGAGCAGAACAATGAGCTGTTGTTAATGAATAGTGCTATGAGACCTCCTGGTACAGCCCCATTACCAGAAGCACACAAGGTAGATATGGCAAAGCAAAATCCTAAAGAGCCTAAGGAGCCTAAAGAGCCCAAGGAGACCAACTATGTCCACAGAGAAAGACACTATGGTCATGGCCGTGGTGGCAGAGGACGTGGTGGTCGTGGACAGTACCAAGCTAGCCGTTTTGATGGTTATGGCCGTGGGGGCCGTGGCCGTGGTGGTAGGGGCCGTGGGTCCTTTAAAACACAATCTAAGGCTAAATCGGTTTGTCACCGATGTGGTATGTCTAACCATTGGGCCAAGAATTGCAGAACACCTAAGCACCTTATTGATGCATATCAAGAGATTTTGAAGAAGAATCCAGAAGCTAACTATGTGCATCTCGATGGTGAAGATGACTTCGACCATGAGAATGATGATTCACTAGCCTATGAGACTTCCGATTGTTTTAAAGAAGATAACTAGTTTTATCTTATGCCTTTGGTTTAATTTCTATGCTTTTATGCTTTAATTTCGGATTATGTATTGGATAATTATCTTGGTTTAAATTCAATGATTTTATTTCAATATATATTTGCTTGTTTTATTAAAGTTTAAAACAAAATTATTGTCATTATATAAATGGCCGAGGATATGAGTGTACTAGTGGTGGACAATGGATCCAACCACACAATATTGAAGGACAAAAGATATTTCATAAACCTCATAATGAAAAGTGCCAATGTTAGTACAATTGCGGGTATAGCAAGCTTAATAGAAGGCTACGGCCAAGCTCACATATTATTACCTAATGGCACACATATTGAACTAACTCACCCAGCTCTAAGAGAAGTTTATTGAGCTTTAAAGACATTCGATTGAATGGTTATCATGTTGAAACAAAGGGTGAAGGAAGCAAAGAATTTCTATACATTACTGAAATTGTGAATGGACATAAGAAGGTCCTAGAGACTATACCTGCACTAGCCACTGGTTTATACCATGCTAAGATTAACATGATAGAAGCTAACTTGGCAAAGAATAAAATGTTCAATGAATAGTTCACTCTATGGCATGACCGGCTTGGCCATCCGGGTTCGAACATGATGCGTAAATTGATTAAGAGTTCGAATGGGCACACTCTTAAAAACAGAAAAGTTATCCCTAAAAATCTCACATGTGTAGCATGTGCACAAGGGAAACTTATCATACGACCATCACCAGTAAAAGTCAATAAAGAGACTTTAAATTTTCTGGAAAGGATACAAAGTGATATATGTGGACCAATACACCCACCTTGTGGGACGTTTAGATATTTTATGGTTATGATCGATGCATCAACTAGATGGTCACACGTTTGCTTGTTATCCACAAGGAACCTAGCATTTGCTAGGCTGTTGGCTCAGATTATAAGACTAAGGGCACACTTTCCAGATTTTCCACTTAAGACTATACGTCTAGACAATGCTGGTGAATTTACATCGCAAGCGTTTAATGATTATTGTATGTCCATGGGGGTGAGTGTGGAACATCCTGTGGCACATGTCCATACACAAAACGGATTAGCTGAATCCTTCATTAAACGAATACAACCAACTGCTCGACCATTGCTAATGAGGTTGAAGCTTCCTGTGTCGGCTTGGGGACACGCAGTCTTACATGCAACAGAACTTATACGCATCAGGCCATCTAGTGAACATAAGTATTCACCATCCCAACTATTAACGGGTCATGAGCCAGACATATCCCATCTCAAAACATTCGGGTGTGCCGTTTATGTACCAATTGCTCCACCACAGAGAACTAAGATGGGACCTCAAAGGAGGATGGGAATATATGTTGGATATGAGTCTCCCACAATTATTAAGTATCTTGAGCCAACTACAGGAGATTTATTTAAGGCCAGATACGCGGACTGTCAATTTACAAAATCCGAATTTCCTATGTTGGGTGGAGAGACAAGCAAGCTGGTTAAAGA
>NC_025703.1:12232219-12286510 GCF_000633955.1 Camelina sativa | reverse complement strand
TATTGTATGTCCATGGGGGTGAGTGTGGAACATCCTGTGGCACATGTCCATACACAAAACGGATTAGCTGAATCCTTCATTAAACGAATACAACCAACTGCTCGACCATTGCTAATGAGGTTGAAGCTTCCTGTGTCGGCTTGGGGACACGCAGTCTTACATGCAACAGAACTTATACGCATCAGGCCATCTAGTGAACATAAGTATTCACCATCCCAACTATTAACGGGTCATGAGCCAGACATATCCCATCTCAAAACATTCGGGTGTGCCGTTTATGTACCAATTGCTCCACCACAGAGAACTAAGATGGGACCTCAAAGGAGGATGGGAATATATGTTGGATATGAGTCTCCCACAATTATTAAGTATCTTGAGCCAACTACAGGAGATTTATTTAAGGCCAGATACGCGGACTGTCAATTTACAAAATCCGAATTTCCTATGTTGGGTGGAGAGACAAGCAAGCTGGTTAAAGAGTTAACATGGAATCAAACATTCTTAAATTGGCAAGATCCTCGAACTCTAGCATGTGATGCAGAGGTTCAAAAGATTATTCATTTACAGAAGCTAGCTAATCAGTTGCCAGATTCTTTTGCTGACCCAAAGAGAGTAACAAAATCGTACATACCAGCTTGTAATGCACCAGTACGTATTGATGTTCAGAAGGAACACAATAAAGTTGCTACAGATTCTAAGCCACGTTTAAAACGAGGTAGACCATTAGGTTCCAAAGATAAGAACCCTCGGAAATCTAAGAAAGGTGCAAATCAAACCGAGGTTAAGGAAAATGCAGACATGGCTGCGGCAAAACCTAAGGTACCAAGTGAGGTTTGGGACGCTGAACCTCAAGGTCCTGAAGGTGTTGATAATAATGAGATCTCAATCAATTATATCATGTCTGGAATACAATGGAACCGTAAGGATGTCAACATTGATGAAGTATTTGCATATAAGGTAGCACTTGAAATAAATGAGGATCATGAACCCACGTCTATATTAGAGTGCACTCAAAGTAAAGATTGGCTAAAGTGGAAAGAAGCCATTGACGTGGAGTTAAACTCTTTGAAGAAGAGAAGTGTGTTTGGTCCGATCTTAAGGACAACACCTAAAATAAAACCAGTTGGACATAAGTGGGTCTTTGTAAGGAAGAGAAATGAGAAAAATGAAATCGTGAGATATAAAGCACGGCTTGTAGCACAAGGATTCTCTCAAAGACCAGGAATACACTATGAGGAGATATACTCCCCTGTGATGGATGTAACAACATTTAGGTACTTAATAAGTCTGGGTATAAGAGAATAACTGGATTTGCGGTTAATGGATGTTGTAACCGCATAATTATATGGTCCACTGGATAATGAAATTTATATGAGATTACCAAAGGGTTTTGAGCTCAAAGATAAGAGTGGTTCTCGAGAACAGTACTGCATNTTCTAAGCCACGTTTAAAACGAGGTAGACCATTAGGTTCCAAAGATAAGAACCCTCGGAAGTCTAAAGGTGCAAAACAGACCGAGGTTAAGGGAATTACAGAAAATACAGACATAGCCGCGGCAAAGCCTAAGGTACCAAATGAGGTTTGGGACGCTGAACCTCAAGGTCCTGAAGGTATTGATAATAATGAGATCTCAATAAATTATATCATGTCTGGAATTCAATGGAACCGTAAAGATGTCGACATCGATGAAATATTTGCATACAAGGTAGCACTTGAGATAAATGAGGATCATGAACCCACGTCTATATTAGAGTGCACTCAAAGTAAAGATTGGCTAAAGTGGAAAGAAGCCATTGACGTGGAGTTAAACTCTTTAAAGAAGAGAAGTGTGTTTGGTCCGATCTTAAGGACAACACCTGAAATAAAGCCAGTTGGACATAAGTGGGTCTTTGTAAGAAAGAGAAATGAGAAGAATGAAATCGTGAGATACAAAGCACGGCTTGTAGCACAAGGATTCTCTCAAAGACCAGGAATAGACTATGAGGAGACATACTCCCCTGTGATGGATGCAACAACATTTAGGTACTTAATAAGTCTGGCTATAAGAGAAAAACTGGATTTGCGGTTAATGGATGTTGTAACCGCATAATTATATGGTCCACTGGATAATGAAATTTATATGAGATTACCAAAGGGTTTTGAGCTCAAAGATAAGAGTGGTTCTCGAGAACAGTACTGCATAAGGCTGAACAAATCCCTTTATGGACTGAAACAAAGTGGTCGAATGTGGTATAATCAATTAAGTGAGTATTTAGCTAAAGAAGGCTATAAGAATGAACCAATCAGTCCATGTATATTTATAAAGAAGTTTGCAAACAAAGGGTTTGTAATAATAGCAGTGTATGTGGATGATTTAAACATCCTTGGGACCTCTGGTGAAATTGCCCAAACAGTAGAATATCTTAAGAAAGAATTTGAAATGAAAGACCTAGGTAAGACTAAGTTCTGTTTGAGATTGCAGCTTGAGTACATAAATAATGGAATCCTTGTGCATCAAATGGCATATACAGAAAAGGTACTCAAGAGGTTTAATATGGAACAAGTTCACCCATTGACCAGCCCAATGGTTGTGAGGAGTCTTGATTTGGATAAAGATCCATTTGGTCCAAAGAAGGCCGATGAAGAAGTTCTCGGTCCTGAAGTGCCATACCTCAGTGCTATAGGAGCGTTAATGTTCTTGGCTAGCCACACTAGACCGGACATATGTTTTGCCGTGAACCTCCTAGCAAGATTTAGTTCCTGTCCGACTAAAAGGCACTGGAACGGTGTTAAACATGTTCTGCGTTTCCTACAAGGAACGACAGACTTTGGTTTATTTTATACTAACTATAACAAAGAAGGTTTAGTTGGTTTTGCTGATGCATGTTACTTATCGGATCCGCACAACTCAAGGTCTCAGACCGGTTATGTTTTTACTCACGGTGGTACGGCGATTTCATGGCGTTCTATGAAGCAAAGTATTGTGGCCACTTCGTCTAACCATGCGGAGATCCTAGTGATTCATGAAGCCGGATGTGAGTGTGTTTGGTTGAGGTCAATGAATCAACATATCAGGACAGATTGTGGCATGATTGACGATAAGGAAGCAACGGTCATATACGAAGACAATATGGCCTGCATCGCACAGCTCAAGGAAGGATACATCAAGGGAGATCGGACAAAGCACATCCTACCCAAGTTCTTCTTCACACATGAACTACAAAAGGCCGGAGAAGTTCAAGTGGTACAAGTTCAATCATGTGACAACTCAGCCGATCTTTTCACTAAGGCATTACCGACAACTACATTCAAGAAGCTCATGCACCAGATTGGAATGCGGAGGCTTAAGGACTTATTAGAGTGATGCTTGGAACAGGGGGAGTAATGTGTGCTGTACTCTTTTTCCTTCACTATGGTTTTGTCCCATTGGGTTTTCCTGGTAAGATTTTAATGAGGCAGCATCCCCAAACACATTGCATCGATCTCTTAGCATCGACATGGTTATGTCATCCAAGGGGGAGTGTTATAAACCACTTAAGAATGGACTCCATAACCAAGCCCATTGACGATCACGGCCCATAAAATACATCGGCTAGAAGCAAAGGCCCATCAACCATGAGCATAGACTAGGTCGGTTTAGCATTATGTATTTCTTATTCTGTTTTGGACTAAACCGTACGCTATATATGTAACCTCAAAGTCATTCATTAATAATAAAAACGAAGAGATTCTACAGTTTGAATCAACTTGTTTTACAACATGATAAAATATTTAAGAATTGTTATGATACGTTTTGATACCCAACACTAAAGTAGAACACAAAACATTATAGTTTTTAACGCAACCATTTGCCACCAAAAGTTGGAAAACCCGACGAGCGCCCTTGCATTGGCGATGAATCCAAGACTAGACCATCCAATTAAAAAATGAGTCTCGAGTAAATCAAGACTCTTATCCGATAAACACTACTAGAAAATACATATATCAAAACATGACATTTCAATCAATAAAAAAACAACAAATTATGAAAAAGAACCTCATATGACATAACTTCAAAAAGTTTATGTTTGTTTTACATAGCTTCACAATTATATATATATAGATCGACTCCTTTGTATCCCGTAGCAAACTACCCTACTCTGTCACCGAATCCTCCCCCTAGGGTCAACAATTATTGCGAGGACGGGTCAAAAACACTTCTGATCAGTAAGATCTTTTACCATCGTTTGACCCAAACCCACCAAAGCTACTCCTTCCGCCTGACTGAGAAGAACGATCCGAGCCAAAGTACCCAAAACCAGATGAACGGTTGCTTGATGATCCCCCTGAACGGCCACTGCTGCTACCATAATCACCTGAACGGCCACCACCAAAGCTGCTTCTTCCACCTGACTGAGAAGAACGAGCTGCATCGAATTCTTCAGGAGAACGCATACCAAAGCTCCCGAAACCAGAACGGTCGGAATCACCAGAGTAGCGGTTGCCTGAACGGCCACTGCTTCCACCATAACCGCCACTGCTTCCACCAAAACCGCCACTGCTGCCACCATAGCCGCCGCCACCTGAACGACCACCATAGCCACCACCACCTGAACGACCACCAAAGCTTGAACCACGATCCCTCATGCCTCCTCCAAAGGACCCACCGGATCGAGCACCGATTCCTTCAAACATGCTTGCACTGCCACGTTCCACAGCAATGCTAGGGAGCTGAATCAAAAAAACAATAGTTACAACCAGTTACTCCAGACCTTCAACAAAAGAAACTAATAGGAAAAAATAAGGCAGCTTATAAAACCTCGGTGAAGCGGCTTCCAACTTCTCTCTCGATTATTTTTACTGCCCTGGATTGATCTTGACTGTAGATGAGAATAGCACTTCCTTTCTTTCCTGCACGACCTGTTCGCCCCGTTCGGTGAACAAATGTCTCCGTGTTATTAGGGAGCTCATAATGAATTACCTATTCATGATCACAAGTCAGAAATATTGGTTTAGTAAGATGAGAATCAGAACTCTTCTGGAGTAAGAAAAGTGTAGTTTTGACTCACTAAATCGACATTAGGTACATCAAGTCCACGGGCAGCAACATCAGTTGCAACAAGGATATTAAAATGCCCATCTCGGAAACCAGCAAGCGTTCTTTCCCTCTGACTCTGGGATATATCACCATGTAAAGCTTCACATTTGAAGCTTCTCGCCAATGCATATGAGAGGCGATCAGCATCACGTTTTGTTTGGGTAAAGACAATGCATTTGCCTCCTTTAGCATGCTCCTACAAAAGAAATGATATTAAACTCCTGAGTCTTGCCATACACGACTAAGAAAGAAACACCAGAAATGAACACATCAGTTTAGAAGCAAAGTAGAGAATGCACACCGTTACAAGAGGACCAATAATGGATGCTCTTCCATAAGAATCTGCTATGATAGAATAAGTTGTAATTCCATCTGCAAGTTTCTGATCAGAATCTCCAACCTAAATAAAATAACACGTCACAGTTAGGCAAAAACATAATAATAGTACATGTTTCACAAAATGTCATTTCATTAAGAACTTTGCTAAACACAAGCAAGTACGAGACTACTCACAAGATCAATCGTCAGAGGATTATTCAGGTACTTTTTGGTGAGGGATCTGATCCAACTGGGCATTGTAGCAGAAAACATCATGCTCTGACGTTTCTCTGGCAACTTTTCCAATATAATTTCAACATCCTCAGCAAACCCAACTTGAAGCATCTGATCAGCTTCATCCAAAACAACAAACTGAACTTCTGATAGATTCAAAGCTCCCCTTTTCATGAGATCAATCACACGACCAGGAGTTCCAACTGCCACATCAACACCATAGTCAAGCTGCCTCATTTGCTGTCCAATCGGTGTACCTCCATAGAGGCAAATAGTATCCAAGCTCGGAGCAGATTCCCTAAACTCCTTCTCGACCTGGCGAGCAAGCTCCCTCGTCGGTGCCAAAACCAAGCAAAGCGGATTCCTCCCTCGTCTGTCACATCAAAGATCACACAAAAATAATCAGTGAACTAACCAGAAAACGTAAATCTCAGAACCTCAAATGATCGTTAAAGACTCTGTAAACACTAACCCATGTTTAGCATTGTATTTGATGATTTTATCAATAATAGGAATCCCAAAAGCAAGTGTCTTTCCTGTTCCAGTCCTAGCACGACCGATCATATCTCTTCCCTGCATCGCTGGCTCCAACACAGCTTTCTACTCAAACCACAAAAACAAACACAAAATCTAAGCTACCCATAATTCAAGAACAAGGAACACGAAAGCTGAATAATTCAAACTTTGATCTGACAACATAACAAACCTGTATAGGAAAGAGTTTCTCAATACCCTTACTACTCAAAGCTTTAACAATCTCCGGAGAGATCCCAAGCTCAGATATCGCAAGCCCATCACTCTCGATCCCTCTCTCGCTACTCTCAGAGATCGCAAACCCACCAGTAGAAACCATCGACGCTCTGAACTCCGACGGTCCAGATTGAAAATGAAACTCCCTCTTCTTAACACCACCAAACGAAAACCCAGTCTTGACATCGGAAAAAGATCCAATTGTGGCTAGATCGGAGACTCTAGCTACAGCGGCTGGTGCAAAGCTGTGAAACGAAACAGCGTTAATAGAAGTCAGCGATGCGGAAAGAGTCCTCCTTGATGCATCGAGGAGTGATCGACGAAGCACAGTAGTGATCATTTCGGATTCAGGTGTTTTCCGATAAGGAAAAATGTAAAACCCCAAAGATTTGGGAATTAGGGATTTGTAAATGAAGAAGACACAAAGGGTTTAGTTAAGTTCTTCAACAAGAACAGTTGCGGATGCAACAACAAAAAAAAATATCAGCGGAAGGGTTTAGGTGTGATCGATCTACGGGACGGGTCGGGTCGGGTCGTCTCACCCAAAGTATAGCCCATTGGGCCTTTTCTGGATCACTATAGATTGTAGTTTAAAGTTTAGGGGTTAAAACAGAAAGCTACTATAAATTGGGGTACACATGTGCAACAAAGCTTCATTATAATCGAACTGAGAAAAAAGGGTTCGGAGGCAAAAGGAAAGCTTCGCCGCTTCTTCTTCTTCTTCGCCTCTCTCTTTGAATTGCTTCTTCAACCATCTCTGTGATATCCAAACGTGAGTTTTCTCCTTATTCACAGTGACTTATCTGTGTATTATTTATCTCAAAGTTAAGAGATTTATAATAAACCTAAAATTGTAGAAACCCTAATTTCGTGTGTCGTTTGGTTCTTACGCGCTCGGTTTTGGTGTGTCTGCAGATTAAGTATCGGAGAAGAAGATGTTGACGGAAGATGAGATTAAACGGCTGTACAGAATCCACAAGACGTTGATGCAGATGTTAAAGGACCGTGGCTATTTTATCGCGGATTCTGAGCTTACGATGACCAAGCATCAGTTTATTAGGAAACATGGTGATAACATGAAAAGGGAGGATCTTGTTTCTCTCAAGGCTAAGAGAAATGATAACAGCGATCAGGTTTGTTCAGCTCCTCGTTGGGTGTTCTTTCGTCTGAGACTAGAGACTATCATTGTTTTATCTAATTGGTTTAGAATTGAGTGTGAGAAGAGAATGTGTTAGGGGTTTTAGTGTTAGAGAAAGTTTCATTTAGTAAGTAGACATTGGAATTGTTACAGAGAGCTAAGTTTTGAAGGTGGTATAGATAAATGTCATCTCTTTAGTCTGTAAGGAAGCTGTGGAAGTCATAGGATAGAGCAAGATTGGTATCTCTGTGTTGGTTTGATTCTTCGTTGTGTTAGTCTCTGATTCCCTGTGCCCTTCTTGCTCTAGCTCTATATTTTCTTCCCTGATGAGGCGAAAGTTGGAGTTAAGACGATGAAGATGTACACGAACCGGATGAAATCAGAGAATGTTTACAGAGCTATTTTGGTGGTGCAGCAGAACTTGACCCCTTTTGCTCGAACTTGCATTAGTGAGATCTCTTCTAAGTTTCATTTGGAAGTTTTCCAGGTAAAGAAACATAATACACTGATTTCTTTTGTTCTCATGGTGATGTATCCTCTGTATACAAATCAGCATCCTGAATTATGATTGGGTGGTTGATGCAGGAGGCGGAAATGCTAGTGAACATTAAAGAACATGTTCTTGTTCCTGAGCATCAAGTTCTCACCACCGAAGAGAAGAAAACTTTACTGGAGAGATACACAGTGAAGGAGACGCAGGTTAGTCTGTTTAAAATCATTGTTTTTTCAGTGATGATAAGCTTCTTGTGGTTTTGTGTAATTTAAGTTTGAACCTTTGTGGCTGTTGTTAGCTTCCGAGAATCCAAGTGACTGATCCCATCGCAAGATACTTTGGACTGAAACGTGGGCAAGTCGTGAAGATCATTCGTCCAAGTGAAACTGCTGGTCGTTATGTTACCTATCGCTATGTCGTATAAGCAAAACAAAAAATAAAGCTTTTGTGGGTCGGATTACGACTTGAACGCTGAGAGTTGTGAAACATTAAAGAGTAATGCTTTTGTACTAAACCAAATTGTTGACTGTGTTTTATTTTTGTTTGTCAGATATTAGAATTAAAGCTTAAAACAATTTTTGTATAGGCTTCTATCCTCAAACCACTAGACTCAAGGGTTCACAATGAATTATAAACCGTAAATTCATATAAAGCCATTGGGATAACTTTAATTAATCCAAAACTCGAGTTTCTTTTGATCATCCACACTTTTTTCCTTTATGATGGCCAAGTAAATGAGGTACAATATATGGAAGAGGGGAAAACTAAAGGAACACTCTTCACTGAAATTGAGAAATAAAATAAATCAGGGAATGTGAAATAATGATATAACTTATGTTTGTTTTTGAGGCAAGAAGTAGCTACAGATTTTATATATAGCTCGACCTCCTTGATAAACTACTTAACTCATACTGAGTTCTCCTAAGTCAACTCCATTATTGCCGGATCAGGTCCAAGACCCTCACCCAACACTCCTCAGTAAGATCTTTTACCATCGTTTGATCCAAACCCATCAAAGCTGCTCCTTCCACTTGACTGAGAAGAACGGTCTGAACCAAATCCCCCAAAACCTCCTGAAGAACGGTCTGAACCGCCTGAACCAAAGCCTCCGAAACCAGATGAGCGGTCCGAACCACCAGAGTAACGGCTGCTTGATCCGCCTGAGCGGCCACCGCTGCCACCATAACCGCCACCATAACTACCACCACCTGAACGGCCACCGCTGCCACCATAACTACCACCACCTGATCGTCCTCCTCCAAAGGACCCACCAGATCGAGGGACTCCTTCAAACATGCTTGCGCTTCCTCTCTCCACCGCAATGCTAGGGAGCTGAATTCAACCACATAGATAAAGAAATGTTACCCAAGCATTCAAACAAATGACAGTAAGAGGGTAAGAAAAACTATTAACCTCGTTGAATTTGCTTCCGACTTCTTTCTCAATCATTTTAACAGCCCTGGATTGCTCTTGACCGTGGATGAGAATCGCGCTTCCTTTCTTTCCAGCACGACCTGTTCGCCCCGTTCGGTGAACAAACGTCTCCGTGTTATTAGGAAGCTCATAATGAATTACCTACACACAAAGCACAAGATAGGTTAATAAAATGTGAAACAGAACTAGTTTAAGTGCAAGAAAAAGTGTAGTTTACACTAACCAAATCAACATTAGGTACATCAAGTCCACGGGCAGCAACATCAGTTGCAACAAGAATATTGAAATTCCCATCCCTGAAACCAGCAAGTGTTCTTTCTCTCTGAGCTTGGGATATGTCACCGTGTAAAGCCTCACATTTGAAGCTTCTCGCCAATCCATATGCAAGGCGATCTGCATCCCGTTTTGTTTGAGTAAAGACAATGCATTTTCCTCCTTTGCCATGCTCCTGTAAAGGTGTAGATGTTATAAAATCACAACTTGAAACACAAAAAGAAGAATCAAAACGAGATACATACATATAATGGGTTTAAATGCAAAGTAAAGAAAACATACCGTTACAAGAGGACCAATGATGGATGCTCTTCCATAAGAATCTGCAGCGATAGAGTACATTGTAATCCCATCTGCAAGTTTCTGATCTGAATCTCCAACCTATTAACATAGCAGCACATGTGTCATTAAAACAATGTCACCTCATTAACTACTCTGCTAAAGCCATTCCGGGATTCTGAATAATTTTCAGGTACAAACACAAGCAGGTATAGACCACTCACAAGATCAATTGTCAAAGGGTTATTCAGGTACTTTTTGGTAAGAGATCTGATCCAACTAGGCATTGTTGCAGAAAACATCATGCTCTGACGTTTCGCTGGCAACTTTTGCAATATAATTTCAACATCTTCCGCAAATCCAACTTGAAGCATCTGATCAGCTTCATCCAGAACCACAAACTGAACTTCTGATAGATTCAAAGCTCCTCTTTTCATTAAATCAATTATACGACCTGGAGTTCCAACCGCCACATCAATACCATAGTTCAGCTCCCTCATTTGCTGTCCGATCGGTGTACCTCCATAGAGACAAATAGTATCCAAGCTTGGAGCAGATTCCCTAAATTCCTTCTCAACCTGACGAGCAAGCTCCCTTGTCGGTGCCAAAACCAAACATTGAGGATTCTTCCCACGACTGTCACATCAAAAAGACAACATAAGAACCAAACTAAACATAAATCTCTGGAACGATCATTTGATATACAGTAAACACAAACCCATGTTTAGCGTTGAATTTGATGATCTTGTCAATAACAGGAATCCCAAAAGCAAGTGTCTTTCCTGTTCCAGTCCTTGCACGACCAATCATATCTCGACCTTGCATCGCTGGCTCCAACACAGCTTTCTATTCAACCAACAAAAACATCAAAAACTCAGTTCAAAACATCTTGATCTATATAACCAAATGGAACAGAGAGAAGATCACATATGTATACCTGAATAGGAAAAAGTTTCTCAATACCCCTAGCTTTCAAAGCTTTAACAATCTCCGGAGATATACCAAGCTCAGATATGGCAAGCCCATCACCACCACTGCTACTACCAACACCTTCCGAATCAACACCATCGTTACTCTCATACGAAGAAGCGTACTCTTGAGCTGCGAACCCAGCAGAAGAAACAACCGACGATCTAAACTCCGACGGAACAGATTTAAAATGAAAGTCTCTCACTTTAACACCAAACGGGTTCGAATTCGGAAGGAGAGCCTTGACTTTAGCATCCCCATTTGCTAGATCGGAGACTGTGGTTGTGGCGGCGGCGGAGGATGGAGCAAGGTGATGAAACAGAGCCGCGTTGATGGAGGTCACCGAAGCGGCGAGGGTACGCTGTGATGTGCCTAGGAAAGATCGGCGGAGTACTGTGCTGATCATTTTCAGGTATTGGTGAAGAAGAGTGAGTGATGGGTTCTTGTGAGAAGTGTGAAAATGTGAAACCCCAAAGATGAGAATTAGGGTTTTAGAAGAGACGGCAAAAGGGTTTAGAGTGAGATTTTTAACAAAGGCGGGTATAAAGGTGTGCATTTTGTTATAATCTCCTGCGGGTGAGTGTATGGTATGTTCGTGCACGTGCGAGCGTGTTTTAAAAAGATTTTAACTTTCGCTTGAGCCCAAAGTTGTGTTCTTGGATGCAAAAAGCAAATACCGAGTTAATGACTTCTGATTTTGTTTAATCTTCATTCCGATTGAACTAATTATTTTTTTTGAAATTCGTTTTGTGCTCTGTTTATAATGTTAGACTCCATGACTTGCGAGTTTCAAACTCTTGTATGCTGCAATCATTTTGGATCGACTCTCAATGTTTCCTTTGGCTCTCCGGTGGTGGCAAATCAATCAGGCTCTGGTTCAGAAGGGATGCAACAAACCCTATACTACTTTGTGTCTCAAATCATAAACTGAAAGCATTGAAACTCAATTGATCTTTAAGAATCGTTCCAAACAAAAGACACAAGTTTATACTAAAGCAAGAAAAGAGCTACAGGTTCTGATCTGAAACGAAGTCTGAGTTCTTTGGATCCGTAAGGGTTTCGAAATTATTGCAGAGTCGTCGGGTCAAAACCTAACCCGGTTGCGTCTTGAAAACTTTCTTCAAAAATGATTACCTTTTCTAGCACACAAATCTCACTGAGCAATGGTGGTGGTGGAGCTATCAGCAATGTTGCCAAACACTTTAGTCATATCCAAACGGGTCTTGCAATGGAACTGGAGTTCATACTGAGCTCCAAGAATACGGTAACGTTTCAACCAAAAGAGCTTCTTGCTCAGCTCGTGACTCTGAGCTTTGATGACAAGAAACCGTTTCTTGAACCGCATCTCAAACTGTTCCCTAGACTTCTTATCGACGTGAGGCGACCTTAGCACAGTGTACAGTGTCCTCGTGTCGGGCATCGCAACTTTACGCGTGTGAGGAGGTAGACACCAAGCTTGCTTCTCCGGGTTATCGAAAGATCGAATCGCTATGCAAATCTTGGTTCCTTTGATCTTTGATGTGCTCTCTTCAGCTGCTTCTTTCTACATTCAAACCACACAAACACAACAGCGATTCACAATGACTTCAACAACATGAAAACATCAAAACTTGTAGGGCATTTCTGTGAATCTGGTGAAGGCAACAACATTGACACAATTCGATTTAGAGAATGAATGAGAAGAGAAACATGTACCTGGAGAGCGATCTCTTTCCTACTCAATGGTTTGACATTCTCTGGAGCAATTTTAAGCTTAGATTTCTTAGATTTCGAATCTTTGAATTTACTCTCTGGTGAAGTAGCGTAACCGTGAAACGCGATTCCTGCGGGAACAAACATCGGCGGCTCAGATCTATTGTGGTAGTCCCTCCTCGCTGTGATACCAAATGAGTTCGGAGACGACGCGAGAGTGAATCGAGGGGTGATGGAGGCTGCTGTGGAGGATGGAGTGAGATTGTGAGATAGACATGAATCGAAGGAGGTTAACGCGGCGTAGAGAGTCTGCCTCGACGGTAGTGAAGATCGGCGGAGTACTCCGGTGATCATTTTCAGAATCAACGGTGAGACGGAGGAAATGAATCAGAGATTGAAAGAAGCAAAAGTGAAAAATGTCAATTAGGGTTTTTGATTTTTTCAGTCGAAGCACACAGAAGTGAGGACACGATTGCCTGCGACGAGTGTACGTTAGTTACAGTGAGCTACAGATTTATGTTTTTTTTTTTTCCTTCTTCTTTTAATAAGAGACAAGTTAAAAGAGGCAAAAATGTTAAAATCTCATGAACCCAA
Source organism: Camelina sativa (assembly GCF_000633955.1). Classification (NCBI taxonomy): domain Eukaryota; kingdom Viridiplantae; phylum Streptophyta; class Magnoliopsida; order Brassicales; family Brassicaceae; genus Camelina; species Camelina sativa. The sequence goes on along the minus strand of NC_025703.1, from coordinate 12,273,280 downwards.
AGTGGATAAAAATTACAAAATAACTCAACTAGTTAAAACCAGAGTAATAATAATACATAAGAGAGTGAAAATGCAAAAAAAACTACATCCATGGATTCTAGAGTTTCTGTGTAAACGTATCATCATCAATCCTAGAATCTCTGGTGAGTTGTCTCAGAAGGCAGATTACAAGTGTTGGAATGATATGTTCTTCTTCCTTGTTGTTTTTCCTGCTTCTCATTGTTTTGGACTCTGTTTCACTAGTGTATGCTTCTGGTACTCGGATTCTTGTTGAAAGATTCAATAAAACGGAACATCCAACGATCTAACATCCCTGTTTAAGACAATGATATGTTAGACAAAGATTTTGAAAGATGAGCGTTGAGACAAAGACCAACGAGATGGGGGCGAACCTGTCAAAGCAAAGGTACCGCCTAATACAGCGCAAAGCCGAGTGATTAAATGGAGGAAACTACGGCGTTCTTCCTTGATTGTCACAGTGATAGGTGAAAGATCATATAAGAAGTAGACAGCTGAAAATGGAAAGCACATCAAACAAAACAGAAACAGAGTAATAAGAATCAGGTGCATACTTCAAATGTATTGCGTGGCTCAACTAACCTGGCCATGTCCGGTCGAATTCAGTCATTGGCGTGTAATATTCAGTTACAGAGTACTGATTTGTTGACAGTACGTCTTTCGAAAGATATTTATATTCCGTGGGAACAATCTGCGCCATACCAGAAAGAAATTATTGACTTGAACTAACAAAAAATGACTTGTGTAAAACGAAAGGGATCATACTGGTATATGATTTCAAATTAACAAATAATGAGGCTTATAAGATATATACTCAGCAGAGAGACATAAGTAAAAAGAACAGTGAGGAATTTGGATAAATACCTTAATATAGTATTTGAATGTTCCACTGGTGTCATGAAGCATTCGGTTGGTGTCATCAAGTGGGTTGTGAATTCCCGGGTATTTCGGCCCAAAGGATAGATCATGAATCATATGGCTCACGTTTACGTTCTTGGAACCACCAAATATCTGTTCAGAAGGTAAAGCGATTAGTTGTTTACTAGCAAGGTATATCAAATAGTAAGTCAATGAATGAGGTGCAAATACAAATGATGAGAGCAATTTAGCGTCTATGAATCTATGGCATGGTACTTTAATCAACCTACTTCAACGAATCTGATTTTAATGTATGTTCTTGGTTACACTTTTGCACTCAAGTCCTGATAAGAGGATGGCTAATTACGAGAGATAATAATGATACCAACCATCTGAGCAACATAGATGTTCAGCCCGTGAACTGAAATATGGAAGTTTCCAGCAACCCGTTGTACATCTAAGACACCATAAACCTGAGAAACAGCAAAAAGGTGTTAGTCTCTGTTTTTCTTAAAAGCCGGTAGCACAAAATCTCTAGTTTGTATATTGACAAGAGCAACGGTTAATACCCGACATCCTTCTCCATCTGACAATGCTTGCTTCACCTTTTTAATCATAGTCTCAGCAGCTTGATCAAAGCCTAGAGAACTCAATGTTTCGATTTCGGTCTCATTCTTGTGTTCTTCTTTGCCATCTTTAGCAAGCACAAAAGATAAAGTGTGTACATGATTAGTCTCTATTCTCGTACCAAAAACAAGATAACTACCATGACACCTATCACTGGGACTCACGCCTCAATTCAACTTGTAAGGTTCCCATTAAAATTTGATTGGAAGCACAAACTTTGTGTATTTCAGTTCTCCAGATTTACAACACATTTGAACAAGGTGTACATCATATTTCATATTATTCAGATTTACATATCCAGAATTGTTATTACACGTTTTGACAAGTACATAGAACCAACGTGCACATGACTATTTGTTCTTCCGAAAGTAACAAGACGTATATACATTCAAAGGACAGCTAAGGAAAAAGAAGCTCGTCGCAAAAGGTACAAAACTCGGTAAAGGCTTAAAGTTAAAATGTTACCATGCTTGTGAGACGAGTGACCGTGACCATGCTCATGCCCCTTTTCAACAAGATCAGATAAATATTCTGTGCCAATGATATGTCCATGACTGTTGAGACGGAGCTGCATATACTCGCAATTAGTGAGCAATAAACTCGCTTATAAAAAAGTACTTGAGCAAAATGCCATAAGAAGTGAGAGATTAAGGTGCTAAGCGAAATATCCAAACAGCTCCCTTGAAATAGAATGTTTAACCTATATATGAACAGTATGAAATGCTATACTGTTTTACGTGCAATCTAACAAAATAAACTTCGAAGGTAAAAGAGAAAACATGTGAAAAAGACTTGTGATTTGCATTTCATCTTACCTTCCAAATGTTTGTATCAAGATCCACTTCATGCTTCCCTGACATGTCGATAGCATCCACGCTCAATACTACAAAACAAGTAAGCTCAAATGACGAAGTTTACAAGCACAAGTATTCGAGAAAGTGCGGAGGAAAGAACGTTATGTAGCCTTGGCTACTATGTGATCAGCGAATTTCACATACCATCACAAGGCAAAGATGGAAACGTCATATTTACATGTATTGGTAGAGTTTCACCACGCTTTAGATCCACTGACATCTAGAAGGAAAAGACATGATACAAATTCCATTTTGATTACATTAGCTATAATATACAAAATGATAAAAACTCCTACGAGTCAGTCAAATGGCAAGAGAATGACTAAGGTATCAATGAGGTTGAATCAATAGAGAGACTTCAAATCCATATTTTCTTAATGCTATAGATCACTGCAAAATTTCGACTGGGACATTCAACGCAATTTGCAATTGAAAACTATACATAGTTCACAACTAGAGTAGCATCAATGAATCTCAAGGATAACAGCTGGAAGAATACTAATCAAAAGCATTCATCCTCGGAATTTCATAAGACACATGAAACAGAAGATCATTCACTGCAATTTGTACAACTATTCGTAGCAGTTTAAAGGCTAGAGTCAGGAAAGTAATAAACATTAAAGTACCAGATTCCGCTTAAACTAAAAACATACATACCTGGTGCACTGTAAGTGTGTTAAGATAATAACTCAGCTCGTGTAAGAACAAAGTGGCCATTATAAGAAGTCCAACAATTGATACTACAAAAACAACAAATTTAATGTTACATAAGTAAACAAACATCAAACATTTAAAAACAGATTCTCAAATAAACGAGAAGAGCATAGAGAATAAAAATCCCATTACCAACTGCACCCGATTGCGTCTTCTGCAACAAATGATCCTCTGCTCTTGGAAACGCATCGATGCTCCTTAGAGCCTGCTTCACACCCATCCTAGCAGCTTCCCTCGATGATAATAAATACTTCTTAAACAAATCCAATTCCGAGGAGGACCTCTACAAAACTACAAACCAACCTTAGATATTGCCAAATTCATTCAATTCCACTCTCACAATTTGGCAATTGATATACCAATTAAACCATCAAATCTTTCTCTTTCCTATTAGAACCCAATTCTCTTCTAAAATTGTAAATTTTCCTCGATCTAGACAAGCAGAGAGCTTTCATGGCGGTTCTATCTAAAGGGTCTAGCTAAAACAACCAAGCAGATGCAAGGCCACATTGCCCACAACGAATTCATCTACAAAAAACAGATTTTTTTCGAAGTATGATCTTCACCGGCCCTAGATTGGATAAATTCCCATCTTTTGCGTAAACAATGGCGTAAGAAGAGAAGAAACTAAGATTTCAAAAGCAAAAAAGCGAATCGTACCCAAATCAAAGAGGATGAGGCTGAAGCGCACGCCGGGAGAAGAAGAGAGAAGAGATCTCCGAGTCCGGGAGAGAGAGACAAACAAAAAGGCTCCTTCTCCTCTTCTTCTTCTCTTCTGCGGTGAAATTGAACGGCGTCTCTTTTTTCCGTCTCTCTTTATTTATTAATTGCACCCCTCGATTTACTTAACATATTGATTTGGTACGTATAATATAATTATTTACGTATAACCCCTTATATTCTCTTAATTGGTGATTTTTGGGAGAGGAATTATGTTTCGTTTCAATTTTTTTATTTTTATTTTTATTTTTTTATTTATTATTTTTTTTGTCAAATTTTTTTTTATTTTTATTTTGTTTAGCGATTTTACTCAAAGGCAATATGGGGACTTGTTATAGGGAACTTGTTCTATGATGAAGCTAACCAAACTTGTCCCTTTGAATTAGGCACGATCATGACTATAACCTCATGGTTTTAGATCTCATTTCTTATATTTAAAACTTTCTAAATGAGAAATCATTTGATGATAAAATACAATTTTAATATACGTTAGTTGAAGAGTTTTGGACCGAAACTTATACTTTTTTTCATTAAAAGGTATAAACCGAACTAGAAAACATACAATTGTTCGGAAATCTTAAAACTCGCCGCTTGATCAAAGCACACTTTGTGAAAAAGTGGCTCGTGTTCTTTGTTTTCTTTTTGTTGTCTTTTTTTATATTACTAACAGAAAGTCAGAAACAAGTACATGCAAGAGTTGGCTTTTAGTACAAAGAATTCCAAGAGATTAGAGTTTGAATACAAACATTCTTGCCTACTTTGCTAATGTATCAACTTGTGTGTTTTGTTCCCTATGTTACGTTAAAGCAAATCTTTAATAACACCATCACACAGACCTTACCTTATATATATGTTGCTCATGCTAAGATTAATCTTGATATGCCTAACAACATTTCAAAAGGCGTTTATACTTTTGTCGAAAAAGGTTGATTGGTTGACAAAAACAATATGCAACGTGATTGGGCCGTCGTATAAACGCCTTTTGATGTTAGGCAGCAATTGGGACCCCATAAGCTCAAATCTCAAACTTTCCACCAGAAACTAACTCCCAAAATGATGCTTTGTTAAACAAAGCAATCACGTTTTACACAAGGCTTCCCGACAACAAAATAAGATTGGTGTAATCACTTTAATTGATTCAGACCAATGAGTAGTGACCACCCCCAAATACAATTATACGATTCGTCGTAAGTCCATGCCATGATGTCGTGGGCCAAATGGTCCATGTCGTGAATACTAAAAGCAGACTAAACATCAAAACCCTTATCACATCTTTTCATAACCTATTTCGATCAAAGTCATATTAATTACCCATATGTCTACTTCCAAGTTCATAATCATGTCCATGTCTTTATCTATTTTTTTTTTCTTGCTTAAGAAAAATAAACAAAAAGGAGAGAACACGTGACTTTGTGAGTCGTGAACAGTTTGTAAAAACATGCTTCACGTGTCTTAATTCATCCACTAATATTATCAACTTTTCTATACCTAACTTTAATCATGCTTTCAACTAAAAACTGTGTATTCCGTAATGCCTCAAAAAAAATACGAAATGCACTTACCAGTTACCATTCACATTTGTGGATTGACTTTCTATTTTTGGAAAGTATATTAAACCAAACGACTCCAAAACCCCACATGGCATAGACACTACATGTGGCCAATCTTTTCACAAACCCTCAAAGTCAGAATCCTAATTTATATCTTAATACAGTATGTATAATTCTAAAATTCAAGTTTTATATTGATTATTTCTATCTATATATCGTTAAATCTCATAAACACAACACTAATCAATACATTAAAAAAAAAAACATATAGATACATTATAAAATTTTATATGCATGCATAAATATATATAACTTATTAGCTTCTATATGTATCATTTATCATTGAAATTATAAATACTCATTTTTTTAACACCTAAATCGTAAATACTTTATAAAATAGAATTTTTGTATACGTACACCACACACAAACAGATACAAATTTAGATACACATTACTCAAGATTCTTCAGACACAATTGATACTTACTGAAGAAAAAAAAAACTACCATTTTTCTTTAAAATAATTTTTCTTTGTATTGAAAACATGAAGCACGTGACCAAATTTGCAGATATTTATTTTTTTCCAACCAAAAAAGAAAAGAAAGTTATGGCACTTTCTTATATATACTTTACATGCAAAGTATGTCAATGTTGATTACTTTGATACGAAGATCGACCAAAGAGAGTAATAATATTTTTAAGAAGAGAGAATCATGAATGGTTGCAGCTTAGATCTCTGCCTATCTCCAATGACCCCTACGCTTCAATTTTGTCGCCAAGATTCTACGTGAGTGTTTGTGTATGCAAATTACTCAACTTTTCCATATTTAATTTACACCTCTTGATTCGTTTTGAATAACTTTTCTTTTTTAATATATAGGGTTAGTGATCATTCATCAGCCATGAAACCTAAGGACAACAATGCATTTTATAATGAAGGATTAAGCGAGTACGATCTTGTAGAGATCCAGGTACATTTTTTTGCATGCTTGAGTGTTTTTTTTTTCCGTTTTATATAAGCTTATCGATTTGATTATAGTATATTGAGGAGTGAAATTTGTAATACGTGAAGATAAGGGCAATAATAGAGATGGCAAGGAAGGATCGTGAAGTAACAACATTGGAGTTAGCACCGGTGAGAATGGAATCGCCGTTAGGTTGTTCGGTGAAGAGATCCGTGAAGAGGTTCTTGGAGAAGAGGAAGAAGAGAAGCAAAACTATTACACTTACACCTAGAGGCTCCACCTCCTCATCCTCCTCCTCTCCTCATAATTTCTAAGTATCAACCAACAAAAAACAAAATGGGTTAAGAAAAATCTAGCTAGCTCTTGCTTCACTCTCTTGTCATTTTTCTCGATACTCGACGATATGAATTTCGAGTTTTTTTTGGTTTTTAAAATCAAGACGTTGCACTGGTACGAGCACTGAAGCTGGTATTAAAACTAGGATCATTTGGATCGTTTGTATTAGTTTTTTCCTTCCCCATTCATGTATTAAGTTTCACACTTGTCTTGCAATGGATTCATGAGGTTGTCCATTTTTTTCCAAGTTAGCTCTATGTAACTCTTCTACTTTTTTTTTCCTTTACAACAAAATAAGAAAACGCAAGCATTGAACTCGCTGGATCCACCAAAGACTAGACTGCACAAGATTTATTAATAGTTTACGCGTCGCTCATCTTTGGCTCTTAGTCATTTCACACCATTACAGAAATTTTGTAGTATTATCTAATTTATCTACGGGTTTACTCAAAAATGAGAAAATCAATTCCAACATGATTCCAAATAATCACTAGTCAAAACAAAAATTGTACTAACAAGACCAGTTGGATATTAGTATTGTACCGTCAGGCTCATCACAAAAAAGTAGATAAGCCTAGAAGATGAAATCTTGAAATAACCAACGAGAGAGGTGGATCTTAGTATTGTACTTTTCTCAGGCTCATCACAAAAAAAGTAGATAAGCCTAGAGGATGAAATCTTGAAATAACCAACGAGAGAGGTGGATCCAAAGAGTATTCAAAATGAGGGGTTTGTGTGTTCCTATTACTATTACACGACACAAGTGTTAAGAGGAAATAAACATATCAGATAACAAACTTTTGTAAAATCCCTTTCCCAGCTGCTTTCCAGACCTAAACCTGTTAATCGAAGAGGATTAGCACCTATTGTGTTCTTTAGCCTCCAATCTCACTATTCCCCGGATAAGGGGTTCATCATTCTGTACACAAACACTAATATATCCCTTCCGAAACTACACTAACTTCCCTATTTTGTTCCCTAACGACTAAAGCACCAAAATATGGCTCCCCTCGGAAGATCTCTCTTCTTCCGATGTTTCACATTCTTTCCCATCATCATAAATACACAACCAAGCAGAATTTGCATTTGTCCACCATTAAAAACATACGGAAAATAAAAGAGTTCGAAGTTATAAAAAAAGAAAAGAAAAAAGAAGAGCAGAATCTAAAAGTACTTATCACCTGAACCCTTGTGAAAAGATTCCTACACCATCAGGTTACTTACAAGTTTGTTTCCCGAGTCCACACCACACCCCTTGACTGTTTTGATCCACAGCCTAGAAAACCAAGAACTGGAAACTTCCAAGCTCATGGTTTCTCTTTTCTTTATTAACCCCTCACAGATTCAGAGTTGATCTGACCACCACCCCTTGCATGAGACGCCGACTCACTAATTGCCGACGGTTTACGACCAAAGTTTAATAAATAGTTCCTTTGGTCGTCATTGGTGTGACGCAGACTCGCACGTAAAAGCTCAGCGGGCATTTCCCTCTTTATCGCCAGCTCCAAAACATCCGCTGCACTACCTTGGTTCTGACCTCGGATTGTCTCATACTTGCTTCTACAGTATTTGGTAAGAAGGTTGAAGAATTCATCAAATGAGGCTCTCCAGAGACCATCATTAGGATTCCCATGCATGACTCGAGGAACCACCACTACTTCAGCAGCTCTCTCAAGAAGAGATATCAAGACAACTGAAGCACCATCCCCAGCAGAACTTCCAATAGGACGCAGAGGTGGCTGCTCTGAAGAACAAACTACAGCTGCAAGGCAAGCACTCAGTGCTCGGAGGTCCATTGCTTGAACACAAACCGTGACTGCTTTGGCAAGATTAGATATCGTCTCTGCTGCTAGAGTATCTGAAGGCAGGCCGCCGAACAGAAATCTCAAGTGGCGGAATACAGCCATACAAACAACTCGAGCAATCTCAGTACCTGGAACTAGAAGTTGCAAATACTTCGTAAGCATTTTCCGGCCCTTGGGGAGAGTCGCTATACGTAGAAAGACAACATCATCCTTAGCGCTCATCCCGGATTTCTGACCAGTTTTGCTGAACGGATCAGCAAGTTGAAGTGCCGTCGCTAAACCTTCTAGCAGGATCTGCCGCTTCTTCTTGATTTGGGCACCGCCATCCTGGGGTCTTGTGTTTTGTAGAGTCCTGTCAATATCAACTATGTCAATAAGAACTCCAAGAGCATCTTCAATCGTAACCCTAGCTGCAACAAGAGGTTCCTGTTCCAAATGTTTTACTGAGCCCTTATGATCCCCGCTTCCATCGCTAAAACCAGGAGAAGAGTCAAGTTCGAGCAAGGCACGAGGCCTGCGGACAGAAGGAAGAGTAATTTTTCCAAGAGCATCTACATGAACTTGTGGATGCTGTTCAGAACTATTACGAGACTTAGGCTGGTGGTCCTTCAACTGAGCGGGATAGAAGTGAGAGACTGCTTTAATAGATCCGGCAGACTTCTTGGCAAGCTTAGCTTGGTGGTAATAATCATTGACATAAGGATCATTGCTGTGTGAATTGGAATGCTGCATTTTAAGGATAGTCTCTATTTCTTCTGAAGTCATGTGTTTCGATCTAAACTGCAGCCCCCTTTCACTTTTCTGACTAGCTGCATCTGATGCCTGTTGAGAGAGGCCTTTGTTCTTTCGACTTCTATGAGATGACTTATGTTTGTGTTCCCTAACTTCACTAACTCCAAAAGGGACTTTACGTGATGGCGAAGGATAGGAACTATACAGTTGGGATTGTAGCGCGGCAAGCTGAGCATATGATTGTCTCTGCTGGAGGGCGAGCAGATGTTGCGACATAAGAGCATTTCGAGGAGGCAACTGTTGATGCTGTTGTTGCACCAAACTATGTAACAAACCAGAATGATCTCCGTGCATAAGACAAGGATCAGTGACCCAATGAGGTTGCACCATGTTACCAAGCGTAGGACCGCACGAGGCATATCTAGCCAAATTACCACCATACTGGGGACCTTGCGACAATACGGAGGGGTGAAAACTAGAATTTGACAGTGGTGAAGGTGCAGAATAGGTCAACTGAGAACCACCAGGAAGAGAAGGAGCGCGAAGGAGGTTTCCGGGTGAAGCCTGCGGAGATCTGCTACCAGGCGGGGGAAATGAGGTAAAATTTGATTCTGGTAAGATTATCGGTTCGCTATTGTAGTGCTGCAGCTGTGGTTGCTGCTGAGGATAGGAGGATGTCCTGTACAAAGGTTTTGAATGACCAAATGATTGTGGCTGTGAGGACCATCTCTTAGCTTCTTGATCTTGTTCGTCCAACCAGCTTGTTAGCTCTGCATCCTGTGTCCAATCGGTAGCAGAGGAACCTATAAGATAGAGTTCAGTCAGAAAAAGCTAATCGTAGAAATAATAGCTCGAAACAGGTAATTCGATATTTCAGATGAAAAAGTATTGAATTTGCAACTTAAAATGATCACAATACCAGGAACCAAGTTATACAAGCTAAAAAATAACCCTAAAGTTATAAAGTGTAACCAAGTTAGGATTTCAACTCACTCTCTCTTGAAAAGGATCCTGATCCTCTATCACCAATAACTCCAGGGTGTTTGGGTCCGGTAACATTTCTGTTTATCTACACAAAAGAGAATAGGTAGATTAAAAACCACATACATAAGAGTTAAAAAAAAAACTGGGGAAAGAGGTATATGCATTGCATGATAAAACAATTATGCTCTTGGCTCTTATTTGGAGGAAGTAGTTACTTTTGTTAGCTTGCCAGGAGAAAAAGATGATTATCAATGCGACCATGACATAGTAGTTAAGATTTTCATTATAGTGTTTGTAAACAATAATTATGCTAACCTTTGCAAAAGTTGTCGCAAGATCATCGATCTCAGATAGTGATCCTAAGCCTCCACCCTGGAATCAACAAAATGTATCAATCAGTAAAACATCTGTAACCAAAATTTAATACAATGTATTTATCAAGATGTAAGCTTTTGACAGAGAAAGTCATGTTACCTCTCCTTTATCAAACAAGTGATACTCATCATCATCAGTATGTCCAAGAACAGGAGCAATCACTCCATCATCGTCAAGACCCCCAATTTCCATTTCGTCCAGATTTTGACCAAAAAACTCATATTGTGAGGCATCAAAGAGTGTACTGTTCTTATCTGCAGACACACAACAAAAACAACAGCTGCTTCAGAATTTCATATTACAAACACAAGAGTTAAACTCCTGCCCTCATAACCATAAAAACACAAACTTTCAATCAAAAGGAGATAACAACAATATATAAACATCACATTCACATGATTAAAAAATCTCTAAAGATAAGTTTTTTCGTATTCAAAAACTGGTTTTATCATTTGTGCATTGTGGAACACAACAACGAAAAACTAAGCAAAACCCATAAATCCTCAGTACAAGAAACAACATCAGATCCCATTATAGCTCAGTGACCTAAATCAATACAGAACACAATCACATATATCTAAAGCATAAATCTCCTTCCTTTATATGCTTAAACGAAACCAAGCAACACACAACAAAACCGGATCCAAAATTAAGCTAAGCAGCCAAAAAAAACCATAAAGAGGAAGAAAGAAACATTCTTTTGAGAAGAGACAGAACTGACCTAAGGAGGAAGCGCGAACAAAGTTGAACAAATCCCTGGAATCGGATCTCTCCATGATCAAAACAGTCAATCAAAACGAAAAGGGTTTCGAAAAAAAGCAAAGCTTTATGAAGAAGCAAGAGAACATAAGAGAACCCTTTACCCCCTTAGGGTTTGTGAAGGAGAGATAAAAAAAAAAACAAAATTGAGAAAATTTGAGAGCGGTAAGTAAAAAACTTAGCAGAGGAGATTTGCTTCTAGGGTTTTCAATTTGGAAGAAGAAGAAGAAGAAGAAGGGATAATAAAGAAAAAACAAAATCTAAAATCTCTTCTCTCCGCGATAAAAAAAAAGAGAGAGAGAGAGAGAGGGATGAAGAAGGAGAGAAGGGAAGAAGAAGAAAGCAATGGCCTTTATTTTTTCTTGTTCTGTTTCTCCCCTTCACCGTGTGTAACATCGACACATGACCTGACCTTTTTCCCCAAACCCATAAAAAACCAACACCTTTTTTTTTTTTTTTTTCACTTTTTTTTCCAATTTTGTTTACTCCTTCATAAATTAATATAGTCATAAATAGTTACATAATCCAACATATTTTAATTAAAAGATAATTTTTTAATAAAATTTCTTGCTCAAAATATCTAAAGATTTTTAAATTTTTCTTTTTTAAGAAAATGAAAAATAGTTTTACTACACATCCACTGCCTAAATGATTCTTGTATTTAGTCAAAGAAAAAAAAGTGAAGCTCTTTCTGTCCGATCCCACTGATTCTATTATTCTTGAGGTTTAAGACCCATTTACTTTACTTGTTCCAAACTCAACCAAAATCTTAATATTTTAAAAATGCAAAGATTTGTATATATTATCAAAACTCAACGACATGTGTTACTTGGTCCATGTGTTTGTATTTCATCCCGGTCGGTTCAAATTGATCTCATTATGGTCCATTTTTAAAAAATTATGAATTTTTATGCCCAATTCGAACATCTATGTCAATTATGAAAATGTTTGATGTTTAGTTGAATTTTCGTTATGAATAAAGTTAATATGAAATGGTTATTATTAATAAAAAATAATATCTATGTTTTATTCATTGTTTTACAACCAAGGTGTTGAAAGAGAACCAATGATAAGCATACAACAAAGTAAGGTTATTGTAAAGTTCATCACACAAATCTGAGAGAAGGTATAGTAGTATACATTATACATATGGAGATGAACCTATGTATCCCAATTCTAGAAGAGCCAATGCTTTCTTCTGGGTTTTCTTGTTGGAACATCTGGAATAGCAAGAACTACTCAGATTGAGACAGAAGCAATGGAGATAATTAGTGAGTAATAATGATAAAGGACTTAATAAGTAGAGTTGAAATGCAGGAAACTGAGTTTTACCTCCATTAGCGTATAGTGAATTGTAATGCACTTCGCTCCAGAAGCTAAGCCAAGCCTCTGCAGAACAGGGAAATGATTCAAACAAGAACGTTGAGACCGAGTATAAAGTTGGCTTAGAGCGTAAAGGGAGAAGAGAGTGAGGCTTTGTACCTCTAAGAGGGTTCTTGTTATGAGGAAGTATCTCAATGTAGGATTGATCCCGAAAGGATGTGACTAAGCAGATCTTGGCTTCGAACTACAGTAATGCTGAGTCAGCAGCCAGTGATTCAAGTAAAAAAAAGAACGAAATGTGAGCGTATAAAAGGTTAATTTTGGGATGATTCCTCAAGATACAGTTGCTCAATAGAAGATCTAATCTTTAAGGTGTGTTTAGAAACCAATTGTAGTCTTATCGTAAACTCAAAAGAAGGTATTTCTATTATAACTTACTCTATCTGCAGCAGCTTGAAGAGTTACATGATCTCCCCATTCACCAAGTCTGGTCACATCCAAAATGTATCAGCAAAAAGAATGAATCAGACAGTAATTTATTACTTGCTGACACAAAAACAAAAACAAAGATGTCTCACTTTTTCATCTTCCTGGTGTAGTGTCTGTATTTCATTGGCACATATTCTTCGTATAACTTCCGCTCTTGTTTTAACTGAAAATGCACATGCTAAGTCAGACTCAGTCAATTATTAATTACTATGTGACAAAGTTGAGAGAAACCAAGTTCAGAGGAGTTCCCAACTAAGAAAACTGGTGACTGTGAACTTCAAGAAATGTTTATTGCTAAAGCCGAGAAAAAAGTTTTAAAGGTTGAGAACCAAGTCACCAGAGACAGGACACAACAGCTAGAGAGGGTTTTGTGGGGAATTTTCATAAGAAGCAAGAGTCTTTGAATAAAGCCAGTGTATACAACTAAACGCATTCATTCCTGAAGGCCTTGACTAAATAAACAGTTGGACATTCTTCTCAGAACAAATCTATAAGTTTGTGAACAAAGAAACAGAGTTACACGATTGTTCTCAGACAGTACCTGCTTTACAACATGCTTCCTTACATGTTTATGGTATTCTGCATTGCGGAAAAGCTGGTCTGCTAAAGCTCGAAACTGGCAAACAAGTATAACATATGACGACAGATGGAATCAATACAATATCTTTTAAAATTGCAAACAAGGTCTATATGGATGTTCCAACCGACTTACCTGGCAATTTCCATCTCCCTCCATTTGTAATTCAGCTAACCCATATGTAGCCAACCTAGACAAGAAAGAGACACCACCTTATATGATTTACACGGGAAGTTCAAACCGATGTTTTAGAGCTATATAGATTCAAAGCAACTAGTTATTCCATCTAAGGCCTTTGGCAAATGAACAATCTAATCAGCATCAAATGAAGAATGCATTCAAGGAAGACATAAAAGGAAACGTTGAATTAAAGATAAGAACCTCCCAGAGAGCAGCTCATGGTCTAATGTTGCATCATTTATATCGGGTATTTGCCTGTTAACCCGAGGAGTGTGCTGCCAATACGAAATGCCACAAGATATTCAAAAAATGAGTAGCACACCACGCATTCAAACTGAGATTAGGCAAAAAAAAGAAGCTTATCATACTGGGATAGAATCCAAATGAGATAGTCTCTTCCCAAGCTTGCCTTCTCTTCTTAAACTCTCATCTTCAGCTAGTATACGTGCAATGGTCTGATCATCATCTGTATCCGCCACACTGCTACTAAAACTCGAGTTTGAGCTCGCACTTGTACTACCGCTTGCTCTTGCACTAGCACTTGTACTTGCAAATGGATTCACATTGTTTACATCCATTGTATTTGGCTCCTATACTAAATACAACCTAGAAAGCAAGACAAAAGCTGTCAAATTAAGTGATCTTGAGAAACCAAATCCAAAAGGTACTACTGTTGATATCACCTAAAATGTTGAAATCGGTAACAAAAAGATGACGACTTTGGATTCAATCAAACAAAATCATAGAAACCCAGATCAAAGATCACACTCATTCACTCAAAAACCCAAATTGGAAACGAAAGCCAAAGCAATCTCAATTCCCACCAACGATCTTGTAAATGTTTCAATTTTCACTAATAGAAACGTAATTTAGAAACCCTAAAATCTTTGAAACAAAACCAACAATATAATTTACCAACGAAATCGGGTTGCTTGACTTGGCGAACTCAAGTTATCCCAAATCGATCAGCCAAAGCAATGAGAGAGAGAGAGAAGAATCGTGGAAGATAAGAAATAGACACCTAAGTGAAACGTCAGCGACGAAAGAAGCTAACAAAAAAATAAAAGGTTTATTTTCTCCGATGAGAACCAAAAACAAAACAAAAAGATAAAAATGGATTCTTTCGGCGTCGGTCTCAGAGATGTTTTCTTCTTCCTGAGATTTCCTCAAGACTTCATTTTTTATTTTCTTCTTTGGCGGTCAAACAAAACTTCACCCATTTTTGCGTGTCTTTTTTTTTTCTTTTTAATTATTTTCGTTTTTTTTTTTAGTAATTTTCTGCAAAATAAACAGCTCAAATAAAATTTCAAAAAAATATAACTGAACTAAGAAATTTAAGAATGATTTTTTTATATGTGAATAATACTTATAAATAGTAAATTATATATTAATATGTTACTTATGGAATATATTATGTTAAAATACTTTTTTATTGTTTGATAAAAATATCAATGATGCATTAAATCAATAAATACTGTAGATGATCTTTTTAAAGTACACATTTATTATGATGATTTAAATAAATGATGGAACATTTTTTTCAAAATCTAAAATTTAAATTTTTTATGGGTTATATAAAAGCGTGTGAGGAAAAATGTTGCACAAGACCGCAATGTTTTATCTTAAATTTGTCAACTACTTTTAATTCATTCAACTTTAAAGATGATTGACATGCGTGCACCATGTAAAGACCACATCAACTAATCTGATGGCTCTCCTAATAATTTTTTATCCATTTTAAAATTTATATGTTTTTTGGTCATTAGAGTCAAATATATTGGTTTATATATATGTCCACTAATGCTTCATATTAATATTTAAATCATTTAAAACCCCAAATTGTTGAAACAATCCATCATTGATTCAAGTTGTTTGAACGTACAACTTAACAATTGTACGAGCTTATTTTTTTGTTAAGTGTATAACATCAACATTACGTAACTCCTCGCTCGTCTATTTTATCTCTTCTTTAAAAAGTATAAAATTCCTTTCCGAACACAAACGAGCTTCATTCCCCATTGCTTTATCTCTCAACTTCTTCAATCTCTCACCCATATCTTGATCCTCCATTACTTTCCTTAGCCCATCTTCAACCTCTTTCTCTCCAAACCCGCTAATCCTCATTCCAATTTTCCACACGTCCACTATGTATTTACAGTTCACAAACTGGTCTCCGGCCACCGGATAACATAGTAGCCTCCGACAACTTACCACGGCCTATATATTGTACAAGCAATGAATCATGATTAATAATTAAAGTCAAATATATAGTTTTTTTTTTTTAAAACAAATATATAGTATGTATATAGTAGTGACTAGGTACCACAATTATATAATACATGTTAGATTTTTACTAGTGATAATATAGTGTACCTCCATGGTCGAGTTCCAACCACAATGAGTCACAAAACACCCCACAGAGTCGTTTCTAAGTACTTCAAGCTGCGGAGCCCATGAGACGATCCTTCCTTGGTTCTTGGCAATGGTGACTCTATGCACGAACCCTGGTGGAAGTCCTTCTTGCCACACTCGGTTTAGCGCCCAAAGGAAAGGTCTTCCCGACGCTTCCAATGCCAATGCCAACATTTTAATATTTGATTCTCCTATAGGAGAAACCCAACTTCCAAATGAGATATAAATGACTGAGTTCGGGTTTTGTTCTTGAAGCCAACCAATACAAGATATGTCTTCTTCCCATAAACTAGTCTTGGTCATAGCTATATTACTTGGTGCTGCTTGGTAATAATGCAAAGGACCAACGTGAAAGATTTGAGGATTTTGACAATTGTTTTCTTTGTTGAAATCTTTAAACAACTTGTAGGGTGTTTTTTGCTTGTTGAAACCATCATATTCGTCTTTGAATGAGTTTGCCAAGATCCAGCGGAGACTTTTTGTTCTTTCTAGGGTTCTTTGCCAGAATTTGAATCGTCTCTTTTGAGCCTTTGGAGTTCCGATTAGCCATGGTAGATCTTCTTCAGATAGGAGTGGTTGCTCCGGCAGGACTAGTGGTGTCTCTGGTTGACGAGGACAACCTATACACACCAATGTTTTTGTAATTAATATGCAAACAATTTTGTACGTGACACGAATATGACAAAAGAAAAAGAAAAAAAAATAACTAAGGAAACAATTTTTTTTTTTAATTTAGATTGGACAAATGGAACTCAAGCCTATGTATGGCAAATAGCTTCATCAAATGCTATATTGGTGATGATTGTTCTTCATCGTTCTAATTAGACTCGTGGTCCTAAACTCCTAATAGATTTTTTTTTTTTTTTTGCTAAGAATGTAAATATTCATTTCACAATGAAAATGTAGATTACACAATTAAGGGTAACCAATTTATGGTCCCATGCCAAAAAACGAATAAAAAACATGGAAGCATACAACATTCTTGAACCGAATCATCAATTCTCGTTAAAGAAGACGATTTGGAACAAGATAAGAAGAATCCCTATAGTGAGCTAGAAAAAGAATCAACAAGAAAACAGAACAATAAAGATCACTAGTCACCCATAAAGCAAGATGGTAGTCCTTTCACCGGTAATCCGAGCTTAGCAAAGAGCTGCGGAATTGCCAAGCTTAATGTGTTAGGCAATGCTCGCTCACTCTAGCGAGTCCCTCTAGGAGTCGGTAGCTCAGAGCCTGGCAACATCTTAACCACAAAGAGCCATACTAACACCACCAAGTGCTCAGGACAAAAACAGACACTTCAAGTAAAGTCATCAAGGCTTCACACTAAAACACTAATCCGCTGCGGCTGAGCTAAGGCTTGGGCAAAAGTGACACGAGGGGCAGTAAACTCAAACGCAACATCAAGGATACAAGTGCGACATGCCATGGATTTGCACGGAAATGGTATGGGCAGCGACGTTGGGCAGACCCAAACCCATTGTCAAGCGTAGCCCTCATCTCCATCCTAGACGAAACTCACAAAATCCTACAAGAGCAAGACAAGTCTCGGACGAACACCAGTCCACCTTTTCTGATAAACACCTTTGGCTGGGGAGTTGATGTTAGGTAGCTTGCAAGTAGTTAGAGAAGCCGGCTCTAACAACAAACCACAACACAAGACTACCAATTTATGACCAAACGCCCCCGGTATAAACAAAAAAGAAGATCTGAGTCACCGGTGGCTGACACCTCAGCACTAAAAGCCACACCTAAAACAACAACACACAAGACAGAGACTCCGAGCATACCAGAGTACGCAATGAGCCAAGGAAACAAACGACAACTAATCACGGGGCGGGAGAGAAGGTGAACAGAGTGAAGACAGAAGGCAAACACGGAGGGGAAGAGAGCACTAATCTCTTACGCCACCACAGGAGGAGAGCCGCCGCATGCCGGAGAAGCTACGGTTGTAATACCAAGAAACTACCCACCACTTGCCTCTGAAGAATCTTACCGCTGCTTGAAACGGGACAAGCAGAAGCGCCATCGCTAATGGAGCTTAAGAAGAACTTCCGAGAAACACCTTAAGGAGCCTCACACAAACTCAGATTGCCGTCCTCAAACAAACCGAAGGGGGTGAGAGCACCGGGAGGGAGTAATCGCCAAGATTCACAGAAGATTCGAGACAAGCCGAGGCCAATTCTCCACAAATCGGAGCCACCGTTAAAATCGCCATCAAACTCTGAAACCTAATCTCGTCAGATCGCCTACCGGAAAAAAGCCAGCTGCATAAAGGAAACTTTGGGAGCCCTCTCACGGTCACGGCGAGGAGCGCCGGTGACCGGAGAGGCAATATACGAAGCGGATCTAAGCTGTCTTCAAGAGCGGCTGAAGGAGGAGGAAAGTCGCACACGAGTTAAGAACACGCGCCCGACTTCTTGTGCCACTATGTTGTATCTCGGCATTACCAAGCAACTCCTAATAGATTACCAATATAATTCCTGGCTTTGTTTCTGTGTGCCCAAATTGCTCTATATATCCAAACTTCCGTATACATATAATACTAGATATGAAAATTTAAGTCCATATAATTAACATGACACAATGCCACTAGCTCGATAAACATTGCCTGATCCACTGATCTGGAATTAACAAATAACAATCATTAGAGATGTATTGTCTGTTTACTTATCAACTATACATATATACTTTCTTAATAAAAATCTACACATACTTAATTTTGTATACGGACACGTGTAGTAGTCTATATAGATGGGTCTCTGTGGGTACAAAATTGTTTTTATATATACAGTATGTGCTATTTGTATAGTACATGAGGTAAACTGTGATGTGTGAATATTACTTACTGTGATCGTACGTATTAACTACAATGTCTAATGTTTGACGACTAATTATTTAACCATTGTATTAAGATAATGCAAGTTACCTTTTCGGGAAACTAAGCCTGTCCGTACTAGCTCTGGTATGGCTTGGATCAAACGGTAAGCAGCAAACATAACCGGCCAGAATCCGGCAACCGGAACTCCACACCGATCAGCCACTCTTACAGCCCATGAAGCCAACAAATCAACCACAACACAAGCCACACCCAAATCTTCTTCTAGTAGGAGCCGTTCGAGCTGAGACGGCATGATGTTCTCCATCGAGTTCTCTATCGAAAAGAAGTCCGAGGGAGGTGCGTCCGGACGATCTTGACCGTCATATAAGGCCACAAAAGTGATCCCAAGATCCTCGTTAGTAGTTGAGATCCGACGGTGGATAGACTCCGGAGTCATAACGACAGGGGCGAATCCACGGCTGAGGAAAGCCGATGCGAGGTGGAGCATCGGAGTGACATGGCCTTGCGCCGGATAAGGGATAAATAATATCTTAGGCATTTGTGTTACTTTCATATCGTCTTTGTTTTCCTCTTCCTATATTTTTGAGTTTTGGTTATTGATAGTTTGCTTATGCTATAATTCGGGTTATTATAACAAGGAAGATGAATTGGTAGGAGACTATTATCATTTTTTTATATGCATACCATGCATGTGCTATATTGATCGACTCTGCCAATCCGTACATGCATATGTAAATATATATATATATATATATATATATATGACTTTCCGAAATGAAGGTTTATTCCCATAGTTTTAGAATATAATATGCATGTCCATACTTAGAAAAGAGGATTCAATGACAATAATATCGTAAGGAAACTGCTTTCTCATTTATCTAATACATTTGTTAAGCCGTTACTTGTGCAGTGTTCATTCTATAATTAAATAAAGAATATCCTATCGAAAAAGTTTTGAGAATGGACCACATATCTACTATATCTACATGCGCACACACACACATTGATAATGTGAGCTGGTAATTTGCTGTTATACGATACGGTGGCTGCTTTTAAAAAGAAAATTTTCTTGTATCAAATGTTAATCATGCACTAAATCGAATATAAAACATTAAGTAAACGTCAATAGTCGCATGAAGTCAATGACTCGATCGTGGGTCAATAATCCTCGAAAACTAGTTAGGCAATTAGTAGAGGACATGTTAGTACCAGCGATCCGAAATTAAAAGATTCCAAACTATAAGTCGGATCTCGCTAATAAGTTTAGCTTATAGTATTCACATTTATACTAAAACACACAAAACTTTGTGATACATGTCTGAATTGAATTCGGGCAAAACCTAGAAAAATCTTATAAACATAATAAAAATGAAACGGATATGTATTGAGGCGAATACATTTTTTTGCCTCTAGCTAGGGTTTACTTTCCATTTATTAATCTTCTTAATAACGAATTACAAACTCTTAGACACTTCAGTATAGATTTTAAAACACTATACTACAAGGAGAAGAAATCTTGAAATATTTTGAACCTAGTGGTAGGTTTCGCTCCCTGTACTCTCGAAAGCTAATCTTAGCCGTACATATACGATCTAATTCTTTATGTTGGATCCTATTCTAGACTGAATCTGCTCAGGGTCCCTTAAACTAATTACAGTTACATGTTTATATCAATATGAATAATGTGAGATATGTGGGTACACATTCAGGATTTGAACTAGTATACCATAATCTATACTATTAATTGGGGAGTACAAAAGCAGAAAAAAAAAACTTTAGAAAAAATTTCGTATATTGCCCCTACGGATTAAGCAAGGAAGAATAGAAATTTTTTTTTAAGGGCAACAAAGTTATTATATTTGAAGATGGGACGCGAATCCTAAGTGTTTGGCCATAACCTTATTCGGATCTTAGATATATTAGAAGTGTATCCAAACACTCTCTTCTTCTTAAACCTATAGGAGAAATCAAATCCAAACGCATAATATTCAATACCTACCATATAAATTCTGTTACTAATTTAAACATTTCAAAAAATCAGCGATTATATACAAAACAGTTTTAGACAACTTACCATACATAATAAACGGCAGCATTTTAAATAATTACCATTTTTGTTCGTCATTTAATCTGATAAAGATCAGCCAATCTTAACAATACCGATTTCTACACCTTACATTCTAAAATCAAAACTAAATATTCGTATTCTTTAATTTTTAGCAACTATCCCTGATCTTTAGTAGAGAAAATAATTAACGTATCTTATCACTAATATCTAATAAGCATATTCTAGAATTTATCATTTCCCGAAACCGTCTCTATTAGTCATATAAATACAAACTTCAATGAACAAACTTAATACTCAATATTTTAGATCTATCAGCCAATTTTGTCACCAAGGCTGCTAATCGTGGATGAAGAAAGCTCGCTAACATCAAGCCTTTCAAAACGAGTTGGAAAAGTAAAGGTGAAATCGTCGATAGTGTACAAGGAACAACATAGATGGGAGGGACTAAATTATTGTTTTCTTATTTGTTTGTATCTTATAGGATCCACTACAGAATCAAACTTGCCAAAAAGAACGGTTTTGAAGGATGTTACAAACATACCTGGTCTTGCCAAACATGGTCGAGAAGCACCATCGATCAAGAGAAAGCGATTACAAGGAACTGAAAACAATGGGATCTTCCTTAAACAACAAATAAGGTGATAGTTAGTTATGGCATTACCAAGTTATTTGATCTATATTGTAATCATCAAAGTAACACACATTTGTTGATATAATGAAGCAGGATCTGCTGCAAATCCAGCTTAACATCTTTACAAGAATCAAGGGATGTTAGCTTTGTGCTTGCTCATCCAGTAATCCGACTAAACGAAGACAAACTCATGGAATCTCTACGCAATTTAGTCCTCCAGCTATTAATAGCAAGCAAGGTAATAAGGATGTGAATAGATATTGAGTAACTGCTGAATACTATCTATACATTATTGTGTGTCTATAGTCATCTAATCATGCATTAGAACTAATATTAAGTCGATTCTCAGGTGTAGCTTCAATGTAAAATCTTTTATAGAACATACAAACAATACAACAATCCGAATATTATTACTTAAGTCAGAGCTATTTTAACTAATAACAACCATTACAAGAAGATCTTATGACAACTTTTAAAAATGAACTCAATTCGAAGAGTTACTGAAAGACAATTTACCTTGTTTTTTTTTGTAATTGAAGGATCAGAGAGGCCTCCAAATATTGTACGCATGCTAGAGGATGACAAGACGAAGCAGTGGATCAAAAGAGAGGTCAGTTTTGTATAGCCATCAACAAAGCGGATCAGATCAAGAACCTGAAGCTGGATTGTAAAGAGAAATCGGGTTAAAGGAGTAAGCAGCGCGAGAAGAAGCTAACTACAGTGCATGTCGATTTGAATTCTCTAGAGATGAGGCAAGGGTAACTTGGCCGTCTTCCGAAGTGAAGTCGCCGGAGAGGAGAGACGATACGAGATTGTTTCTTGGGGACTGATTCCCACCAGGAATGCATCGGATCTCGAATCAGTAATGGAGGAGATTCCTGAGATGGCGGCGACAATAATGGTAGGTGTCGTGGTGGATTTATAATGGTGAGGAGTAGACGATGAGATCGTTGAGGACAGAGAAGGTGAGCCGCCGAGAGGTTTGACAGAGGAGAAGTCCATGAGAATTGAGAAGGTGAAGAGACTGATAAGAAGAAGATGGACAAGACCATCGTGAATCCGTGATTAACGAAGAAGAAAGTAGTAGTAGAAGAACAGCTACAAGGAGAGGAAATGTGACTTAACACGAAAAAAGCTTTTGGGCCAGTATGCAAAACAGGCCAACATAAATGGTTTTCGTCATTTGTGTTTTAAGTTAAGGTTCAAACAATTATTGAGTAATTAATCCATTCTATTTTTACTATTAAACTTTTATATATAACTTTATGTATTTTATAATTTTTCATATATTTTCATAACCTAAAGTGTCTATGTTATTTTATGATACATATCTTATTTTCAAATATTCAAAATGAAAACGAGTTAAATTCATGATTATAAAATTGTTTCGTTTTTCTGGTGGTAAAAAAAATGGTTTAGGATATGTGAGGTCATCAGTTTGATTTGCCTCGCCTGGACGTCAAGTTAAATTTATGATTTTTTTTTATCAGATTTGATTTTATAACACAAATGATTTTTATATTTTAAAAAATTGTGTATCTGAAATTTAATTTTTTTCCTTAGTACTAATTTTAATTTTTTATGAGATAATATTTTATTATCGTAATCAATCATATATAATTTTTATCAAAATATATCAAATAAACTCACGCTAAAACTAGTTAAAAATACAAAGTTTAACAATTGATTCGCTGGATTAAGAGATCGAACGCCGTTGAAGAAGGAGATCTACAACAGGGGATCAAGTGTTATCACTATTGCAACTTGCAGTCCTGAAATCTTTAAAGATCCCCACGCGGTTTCATATGTTTTAAAAGACCGACCCATCTCGATTCATATGTATATTCGACAGATAAAAACCATTATTATATGTGAACTAATGTTTGGCGTATATATGCAGATGTTAAAAATAAAACTTATGTTTTCCATCCGTTAATGCTTTGTATCTGAATATAATTCATTTTCATATGAACGAATCAAAGAGTTAGGTAAGTATTGCCAAACCAATACGTGTTAAAAGACAGTCCGAGATTGGAACGTTTTGAAAGGCATTACGCATGGGAATTTTTTATAACATTTTGTCCTTAGTAAAAAAGCTCTATATTTCGTCCACTAGTCTTTTGTTGGAAAAGTTTAACATTTCCCAAACTATAATCAGGCTGTTAGAAAAGTTTAATTTTTAGCACAAATTTACCATCTATTTAATTACCCATTTATTTCTGTTTTTGGATCATTGTGCATATTGTATAGTTTTATATACGATAATCGATGTCTTAAGATACTTAAACGTATCCCATTATGTACATTAACTAGATTAAGACCGTGATAGAGCACAAGTTGAAATTCTTTTTATTTATATTAGAATTTTTATATAAAATAAAATTTATGTGATTGTTTTTTTGAAAACATTTGAATAAAAACACTATGCAATAAAATCACATGCTAAATATGATTGACTTGAAAAAGACACTTATTTTGTAAGTTTTATATTTTTAACGATTTTAGATAAGTACTCGTGCTATAACACTAGACAAATTTTATTTTATACAAAATTTTGTATAAAAAAATAAAAATTTAATATGTTGTATTAGGTTATATATGTGAAGTTATTTCAACAATGTATATCTACATCATGACTTGAATGTCATTATAAGACATTTTATAAATTTGGTTTTTTAAAAATGAGTTATTATATTATGAGTAATTTAATATATTGTTATACTTTTTGTTTTAATATACTTGGTTTCTTGAAATTCTTTCATATTATAGTGACATATTATTGACATTTCTATAACAAATAAATTTAGAGTGTTTACGGTTTCTAACTTTTATATCAAGTTTCAATATATTAAAAATATTTCAAAATAAATTATTTAAAGTTTATTATATTATATAAAATTATAAAATTCAACAAAACTTATGAAATTGAATTTAAATATTCAAATTTTGATCTGTTACTCAGTAAAAAAATAATAATTCAATAGATATTATTTTTAAAAATAATATTACTGAATCTTGAATATGTTATAGATTGAACAATTTATATTTGTTTTTAAAAATTCAACTTATGGTATATTCGGAAATAAATCTATTTTTAATTATAATAAATAATATGATAATTTATTTGTTTCACAAAATAGACTCATATATAAAAATGAGAGGTGAATTATAATCATAATTAACAAATTAATATGTTAAGTTAGATATCAAAAGATTTTATTTGATGAATAATTTAATAAAGAAAATTAATATGGTAAGTTAGATGATATGATTCTTTAGAATATTCTCTTTCAGATTTTCGGTATAACATATTTGTAACTAATTAATCTATCGTTAATGTATAACTTATTTGTAACCAACTTATTAAAACTATATAGTCTACAAAACAATGTTGTGTATTTCCGTTTTATTATAAAGGGGATAATAAAATACGGTGAGAGATAAATTAAGTAGTAATTTTTTTTTTTTGAGTATTTTCTTTGATTGATTTGGTTTCATGTGAATAAGCAAGAATATTACTTTTGGTAAACAGAATACTGTGTCTGAAAATTGACCCCAAAGATAATTCAAACAGAAAACATTTTTTAGATAAAACAAAAATCATGTGATATTTTGGATATATAATTGGCATATAATTAGTGAGAAGCAAGAAAGTCACAGAATAATGTTTCAACTTTCAAATCCACCATAAATAACTAAGGGTAACGCGTATGTTTAAATACATTTTCTTCTTTTATAATAAATTTTGGAATAGATTCGAACCACTTTAGTTAATAGAACGGAAAGAAACTTGAAACCAGTGTTACATATATATAAATCAATTATCACGGCACCCAAAATGTCAAGAAAATGCGAATATAGTGTTTCAGTGGTCCAATCCTATATAAACTTCTACGCGTTATCTATCCCTCTTAAAACGAATTTAGGTGTTGCTAAGGGTACTTAAACCGTGCATATAAAACATAATAAACTATTGGATAAATTTGAGATTATAATAATTAATTTTGATATTATATTTCAAAATATAAAATCATTTTCTTATCAAATAAATCAAACTGAAACATACACTTTGATTACTATATGATTTAAACGATTTATATAGTTGATAACACTTCGGTTTTAATTTGTGGTTAAGGAGAATCTTGTATTTTTATCCGTTTGTGTGGTTTTCTTGTCTTAGATTTGTTTTAATTTATCAAAGGTTTATGTTTTGTTTGTCTTAAATTTGGAGTTCTAGATCTTGATCCGGAAAATAATTGATTGGATGTAGTGTATTTCACATGCTCGGGTTTTTCCCCTTTGTTTTCACCTCTTTTGGTCTTAGTTTTCGGGAGTGAGTTTGTACTCGCCGGCTTAATCCTCTGGAAGGATTGATATTCTTGTCGGCCTTTGTAATTTCTTTCTTGGTGGAATATCAATGAAATCTTCAGACAAAAAAAAAAGATAACACTTGGGCAAGTGGCTCTGCCAACTCGAGAGGTAAGAGGTTGCTCGACAAAGAAAGAAACTATTTAAAGAAATGGTTTGCGCCATCCTAATTAACTAGTAACTAATATAGTTCTAATACACAATTATTTAGAGGACTTAAAGCATAAAAAACTTAATAAGAAAGTTTAGCTATATATATGTAGTATATATATGATATCTCAACCAACCCATGACGAATGCTAATTAATATATTAATATGCTCAAATTTACCCTAGAGCTACTCTCTCAAATTAAGAGATCATTGTAGTATTTAAGGATCATATCCATAAGGACTCTAGATCACACAATAGATTTATTAATCTTTCAATTAAGCTAAACAGAAATAAATTGTAGTAAAATCAAAAGAGCAAGAAAAGCAATAAAAAGAAGAGTTAATTCAATAAAAGAGAAGATAAATTCAGGGAAATTCTCAGGAAATTCATAAAAATCAGTTAAAATAATTGTTAGGATTTATTTAGAACAATTCTAGAACTCAAATCACAAAGGTAAAATTAACTAGCTCTCACTGCAAAAATTATCTAAGTCTAAAAACTAGAATTCCAAATCTCTTTGCAAATCCTAATGATTAAACTAGCATTAAATTCAGGTTTGATAAGTTTACAAAATCCCTAAATCAAATATCTTTGTAAATAGGTATTTTGCTCATCTAAGATTATTTCAGGAAATTAATAACACTCTCATGTCTATCAATTAACCTAAGATCAGATTCTAGGTTGCTCTCGCTACTCTAGAATACATAATAAACCAATCTAGATAAAGAATTCTATAGATATTAACCTAACAATCTGATAACCTAACAATCCATGAATTCCTTTGAAAACCCTAAACCTAACAAGAGATCTACTCAGACATGATCAATGAAACACAAATCATATTCTGAATAAATTGCATTAAAAGATTAAAAGAAGTAGAATGAGTTCTGAATATTCTCTAGAATGAGTCTTGATTCTTCTCTCCAAAAACTCTCTAAAATCTCTCAAGGTCTTCTTTCAAAAGTTGCAGAGAAAAATAAAGCTTAGGTCTAAACAATGACCATAAAAATTCTATTTATATTCCTAAAACACGTCCAGGGACTAATGATACAAATATGAAAAACTTTGGGGCAGCTTTGTAAATCTTCAAAACAAACTTGTGGAAAAACTTCCGATTTGTGTTTTGGCTCTGCATCGATCGACACTATTGCTGCATCGGTCGATGCATCCTCTGAATTCGTCTCCCAACTTCACAACTTAGTTTTAATGCTTGATTGTGCTCCAAATCCTCCTATTTAGCTCCATTATGGTTCTATCCATGCTAAATCTTATAAAGACTCAAAAGACTCTAAAAATACCAAAAAGATTCTATAAATAATACTTATATCATGGCTAAAAACACCTAAAAACCATGATATATCATATATGATATTACGAAATCGAAATTGAGCTCTAGTAGCAATGTAGCATTGAAGATTATAATAATATGGTGAATAGAACTTAACCTTATAAGTGAAACTGTTTTTTTTTCAGTACTAAGAAAATTCAAATAGTTGACGCGTAACTTTAAGGACCATTACAAAATATGATATACGAGTTAGATGTTTATTGTTCATACACAACGTGTGTATTTGGATGTCAAAGACATAAACTATTGAATTATTTGTTTTATTTAGAGAATTATTAACATTTGATGAAAGTATCAAGTACATATATATTTTTTTAAAAATAATATTAAATTATATTCAAAAGTAAAAATACTATTTTATAATTGGTGCATCATTCTTTTAAAAGGCTCAAATAGAGTTTATAGAAAGAAAAAAACTTTAAAATCTAGTACCTAGCCAAATAAGTAGACCATTTTCATAACGTCTATCTCTCTTGAGCGACCAATATAATTGCCAGGAGTTGGTCCCTCCCTCATATGTTTGCCAGGAGATCAAGTACATATATTTTGCATTACGTTGATCTTTCACTCAAAATATGATAACAGTATAACACTATACTATTTATTTCATATATACGTATGCAAGCATATAAAATTGTAGCTATTTGCATGCACAATCATAATGCTGAAAAGAAAAGATATACAATCAGAAATATCCACAGATTAAATAATCATAATTAAACGAAATTAGTGGTGGGCATTCGGGTATCGGTTCAGATTCGGTTCGGGTAATTTGGGTTTCGGGTAATTCGGGTTTATAATTTATAGAATCATATAGGTATTATAGAAATTTCGGTTCGGATTTTTTCGGGTTCGGGTCGGTTTGAATATTTTTTTGGAATACCGAAATATATCTGATATGTTTTGGATTCGGTTCGGTATAAGTATTTTTTACCCATTTAGAACCAAAATACCCATATATAGCTAAAATACCTTATATATAAATTGAATAACTATATCAAATTTCATGAAGTTATAACTTAAAAAATCATACCAAAATAACTAAACTAATTCTATATATAGTCTAAAGAATCAATCGATGAACTAAAGTACCAAACACTCGTGGTTAAATGCATCAAACTTTCGTGGTTAACTCCATATACAATATAAGTGTCAATTGATGAACTAAATTCACTAAGCAATGAGATTATCTTTGAATGAGTTTTTAACGTCTCTGAAAGAGGAGATTCAGGAGAAGAAGCGAAAAAATTTAAAGAATCCAGATTCAAATTGTGGATTAGGGTTATATAATTTATATAAAAAAACAAATCTTTCGCAGGTGGAGAGTGGAGACGAACTGATAAATACAATTCTTCTTCTTCTATGCAATCTCAACTGATAAACACACATAAGGATTACATATGTGAAATGATAAACAACATAGGTTCGGATATACATGGGTACTAATTGGATATCGGTTCGGATCGGATAATACCCGATACCCAAAATTATTTACAATTAAGATCCAACTAACCCGATCCGAACCGGAGTTTTTCGGTTCGGTTCCAATACGGATATTTCGGGTCGGGTATTTTGTCCAGACCTAAACGAAACTAACTATTTGGATTATACTTCAAACTTTGAAAAAAAAATCATAATATATATATATATATAAACTAAATTATCATAAGGGGTTCTATAAAGTAAGTACCATGATAAAAGTTTCATATATAGCGTACTTAGTTGAATCCAACCACTCCAATAATCCTAAGAAGTCAATACCTGCTTTTGTCGTCCGCATCTTCATAACCTCTATCTATATATCCATCACCAAACCTCTCTAATTATTTTTATAAAAGAACTTTCATAATATTCGTCTTCTTTAAATCGTAACCACAACACTCTCATCTTCATAATCCTCAGCTCCTCACTTGTCATTAAATCAAAATGAATCAGTCCGAGCAGAATCACTTTTCCGGTAATTCTTTCAGTTATTCTTTTAAATCAAACTCGCTGCGATTATATTCTAAACATTTGAATGATAATTTTAATAAATCTTTTTTGGTCACAGTGGAAAAGCCTTCACAAACTTCGTTGGGGGCGTACACAAGTACACCGCCGATTGGTTACCCGACCAGAGATGCGATAGTTGGTGATCCTCCGGCCGTCGCTGTGGAGACTAAGTCTAAGGGCGATGGATTTTGGAAAGGATGGTATATTTTTTTCTTTCATATTTACGTACTTTAGATATAGATCATGGTTCTAACTTCTAACTGTGTATATGTTTTTGAAAGATATAGGTTTCATGTTACAATATTTTTCTTCAATTTTTACGTACTCTCTTCTATATGTTTTTTTTTTATGGATTGTTTTAATTCGACTCGAACTATTGGTTCGAAATGGATTTTTTGGTATAATATGAAAATCTGTCAAATCAAGTTCTTGGAGAAACGGGTCAACATTTTATTGTTAATATTTGTTTTTTTCAACATTTTAGTTGGGATAAATTTTAAAATTTGGTGTGTGTTTTTTGACAACTAGTTCTTTCTTGCAAATTTTGTTTCGGTTTTAAATTCACCCTCAGACTTACATTTTTTCCCTTCATTGACAAATAGAAAAAATTAATCCAACTTCAGAGTTCTAAGCTAAGAATTTGTTTTTCCAACTGAACAACTAAAAGAATTTATATTATGGAATTTTACGTACGTTGCTAATTTTTTTTTTAACTTCTATATTTAAAGTATTTTTTTTCAGGAATTGTTACTATTATAAATATTGTAAAGCCATATCCCTTACATAAAATTGGCACTAACAGTTAATATATGTGGGCTTGTCTATTGGCAGTTGTGCTGCCATATGCTGCTGTTGTGTCCTGGACGCATGCTTTTGATGATCAGACTTCGGAATTGACGCTTTCATGAAAATTATTATTGCTGTAATAAAAAACAATTTGATGCTAGTTATGTTACGTACTCTCTGTATGGAATATATTCTGTGGATGGTTGTTATGTTTTATATTAAGTGATTATATATATTGCAGTGAATTGGTTTGTCGAATAGAACGTTTTTTTATATCAAACCTCCAATAAATCGTTTAAACCAAAAAAAGAAAAGAAAAAATCCATCGATGATCGAATCATCAGTTAGTAACGAAATGTTGTGTTTCAGTTCCTCACGCAATTGGTAGATGTGATTGCCTGGGTAACCCAAACAGAATAACTAGGTGGGCTATGTCTTATCTTTCTTTCATGACCAATCAAATTAAGAATTAGTGGGAAATTAAAATATTTCCCCTTTATTCCATAGAAAAGCCCAATATATGCTACTTGTTATGTTCCAAATCATGCGTGAATTATTCATGTGAATATATCAAACGAGATATGTCAACGGGATACTTTGTTATATATATAGTAACTCATGAATCATGATAATATAAGCTGAATGATAAAATGTTATTTTTATGGATCGAGTGTGGAAGTTAGACAAACTGTTGGTGCGGAAATTGGCATCCCCAACATACCGGTCTAAACCAACAATGAAACTGGATATCTAAATTGGGAGTTCGGCTTTGAGATGGATTCGGTTTATGAATGAAGGCCCAATAGTATCGACAAGCCCATCTCCGAAGCGAAAGGCCGACTTCCCAGATCGCACGACGGCCGACCTAGCATGCATTGAGAAACTTTCCCAATCCTGATGCAATCGGTTATGAAAGTGAATATATTTTGTAATCTAAGGCAAAGTATAAATAGAGGGATCTTCCCCCATTGTAAATCATCCCACAATTAATATAAAAGCCCTAAATTCATCTTTGTTCTTGAGCAAACCCTACCTTGTTCTTTAAGTGATTAAATCCCTCTTTTAAATTTCTTGTTTAAATCCGATTCTTTGAGAGAAAGCTTTATTGAATTTGTTTCCCCATCTAAACAAATTCATTGTGTGAAACTCAGTTTCTACACAAACATTGAGTTCAATTTCAAAGAAAGTGTCCTTTATTTGGGAGGTTAAAAAGTATCTAGTAATAAAGTATTGGCTAAATCAAAATTATTGTATGTTAACACTTTACGTTCGATATATATACATGCATGATTTAGAACATATGTATACTTATAAGATTCAAATAAGATGTCAAAAACCTTATTTGGGAGGTTAAAACACACAGACGTAAACCTGGGAAAAGCATCGGCTTTGTAGTGTTCTAAATCTCACAATTTTGTTTTTCTTTACTATGAATTTATACTATAATATTCAAATAAGATACAAAGAAGTTTAGTCCGAAATTTTAGAGAGTCTGATACTTTTCTTCGATATCAAATGTCTAAAAGAGGGACCTAAAAAAAATACAAAATACAAGCAAAAATTAAAATACATGAACCAAAAAAAACTGCAATATCATTCAAGATATACAAATGAATTTTCTGTTATTCTTCGCTCAACATCTACTCTTCAGTAACCAAAGTTTTGGTAGTACACATATGTTACAGGCCATAATATATAGTAAAATCGACCTCTACAAGACTACAAGATCTACTTAAGTACTTAATTAACCCAATTTGGCACTAAGGAAAACAACTCCTAACTTAGGAGTATTACTAACTTATGAGCATAATTTGTAAGGAAAGAGCCCTGTCTGCCATCGC
Organism: Camelina sativa; assembly: GCF_000633955.1. Taxonomy (NCBI): domain Eukaryota; kingdom Viridiplantae; phylum Streptophyta; class Magnoliopsida; order Brassicales; family Brassicaceae; genus Camelina; species Camelina sativa. The sequence continues at coordinate 12,240,975 of NC_025703.1, read as the reverse complement.
ATTAATTACTCTCTTTAGAAAGAAATTGAGCTTAAACTTGAAAAATACAAACGACCCTCTCTCTCGAGTCATATTCAACAAAAAAAATTCCCCTTGATATGTATAAGAACCATAGTAAATAAAAGGAAACGTACTCCCTTCTCACTCTCTTTCAAAAGAGGTTATTTACAAAGAGTCTAAAAGAATACAAAAAAAAAAACACCGAGTGTACTTTAAGAGGTGCTAACTAAAAGACAGATCCATGAACAAAATAATTGAGATTACGTCATATATGTGTACGTCATGTACGTGACGAAAGCCATCTCTCCATTCAACCATTTGGATGTGATTCACCATGCATGTTGCTTCAGAGAAATGACTCCAGAGAGACAAGATCGTCTTTTTTGCGATATGTGTGGGCCTGTGTGTGGCAAGTTGACGGTAGGATTTATGAGGTTGAACATGCTTCTGTCCATTTCTCACTTTCATCTCAACCATCGGTTTCGCTTTCCTCGGCTAATAAGGTAGGTCTGCCCTTGAGACTTCAGTTGTCCGTGAGATAGATGTTTTTTTTGTTCAATATTGACTTTTCTTTCTTTCATTTCGAGGATATTTTTGTATAAAAAAATCTTAATATTCAACTTCCTTAAATTTAGAACCACAACACTCACTTCACTTCATAATTCTCACTTCATTGCTCCTTCAACTCCTCAAATCAGAATGAATCAATCTGAGCAGAATTCCTTATCAGGTAACTCATTATTTTCTAAAGTCATGATCATGTCCGAGGACATATAATCTTTTTTGGCCACATATAAATATAACCATGGACAAATTATTCTATACACATCAATTAGATAACTAATTAATCTTTCCGGGCACAGTGGAAAAACCTTCACAGGCTTCATCAGATCCCTACACACCGCCGCCGCCAATTGGTTATCCGACTAGAGATGCCATGGTGGGTGATCCTCCGGCAGCAGCAGTGGAGACAAAGTCCAAGGACGTCGATGAATCATACGAAAAATTAGAGTACATATTTATTTCTTTTCTAATTATCCGTTAATCATTTTCAAGATATTCACGCGGCGTTCAATTTTTTTTTTTTTTTTTTAATGCTATGTCTGTGTACACTATTGGCAGATGCTGTCAGAAATGTCTCTGTGGTTGCCTTGAAGTCTTACAGAAAGTACTTTCATCGTGACACTAAATTTAGCATGAGCATGAGACTTCTGATGAGACTGAAGTCGTTGACCGAACCAGAAAAAACATCACGTAATGGAAGATCCATTGATATATGTTTTATATATATATTTAATCCGTATGTAAGGATCCTCACGTTGCATTTTTTTTAAAATTGATTTGCTTCATTGTTTGAAAGGGATCCATGATCCCATTTGCTTTGTGTATTTTGTTTCTATATAAATCAAAGAAAAAAAAGAAAAGAAAAAAACCTAGTCATAAGTCGTAACTAATGCTCCATCAACGTCAGACGGCTTCCCCTGTTATAGTGAATTCTTACGGTTTTGCTTCCGATCAACATTGAATGACCCTTGCATGGGACTCATTAACTTCGGAATTAACGATTTCATACAAACTATTACTATAAGAAGTAATTTTTTTTGACGATAGTGATAGAAATAGTGATCAGGATGGCTGTGTTTCACTTTACAGTTTTTCTAAGTGATCATATATATCTTATATAATACATCTGACTTCTTATATAGCTGACACATGTCCTCATTCTCAATTTAATTCAAAATTATGGGTTAAAGAAACGTAAATAGATTCATCTCAATTCCCTAGCCAACAAAACATACACTTATTTCAATTTTATTTCAAAACTATGGAGCAGAGAAACCAAAAAATAGGCCCGTTCCCTAGCCAACATAACTAATTAAAAAGTTAAATATAATTTCTTTCTTGTCCACGCCTCTCTGCCTCTACGAACTTGACATCATTTCGTAGCATCAACTACATAATCTGAGAAGATATTAATGTTTTACTTATGGTTGGTTGTCCCTCATTTCTCACATCATCATCAATTCTATCATCTGCTTTATTCCTTTTTGATGACCTAATTGGTTAAAAATCACATTATTTATTATATAAACACTCAGATTTATTTTCCTCTACCAAATTTTTAATTATTTTTGGTTGGTATTAATTAATATTATTTCATAGCAAGAATCTATATATTTTACTTTGGTAAAAACAAAAAAATCGTTTTACAAGAATATATTTTGTCTAATTTAATTTATACGATTTGTAAATTCCTCACTAATGTTCCTTTAAATTTCTTTACTCTTCGTCTACCAAATCTTTAATTATTTTTGGTTTTTTTTATTTAGTATTATTTCATAGCAAAAATCTCTATAGTTTACTTTTGTTAAAGAAAATCTAATCTATTTTACAAAATCTATATAGTTTAATTTTATTAGATAAGTACTCAGATTTATCTTCCTCTACCAAATCTTTAATTATTTTTGGATTGTATTAATTAATATTATTTCATAGCAAGAATCAATATATTTTACTTTGGTAAAAAAAATCGTTTTACAAGAATATATTTCATCTAATTTAATTTATACGATTTGTAAATTCCTCACTAATGTTCCTTTAAATTTCTTTACTCTTTGTCTATCAAATCTTTAATTATTTTTGATTTTTAAATTTAGTATTATTTCATAGCAAAAATCTCTATAGTTTTTACAAAAATATATTTATTCTATTTTGTTTTTACGATATATAAATTTGTCACTTATTTTTTTATCGCAACCGAAACTTTATTACTTAACTATTTTTATCGGTTTCACATGTCAATATTTAATATATATTAAACTATAATAAAATAGAGTTGAGAGAAATTGTCATTTGGCACCCGTCTATTTTTTTAAACATGTGTTATTTTTTCAATTTTAATGAAATAAAAATACACATTATTGCTAATCTAAAACTAAATTGTCTACACATATTTTTTTTAATTTGGGACATTTTATTTGTTCAGTTTCTTTAGATTACATTAATTCTCTCAATCAATTACATTTATGACATTATGGGTGGACGTTTTCTTTTGTTCAAATTGTTCACGTTGCAATGATGCATATGACCAAATTAATTACAATTAATATGCATTATAACTGTATTTATTGCCATGAATGTGATTACTCAGAATAATGTGTCAATGAAATTCCTTTCAAACTTCAAACAATGTTTAGTGTATTATATAAGATCCAATGCTCACATGGCTAATAATGAAGAAAACAATCACTCACTATATATCTTTCTTTTCCCATCATTTCCCATCATTTCCCATGGTATTTTTTAAAAATATTTTTTCTTATGAAGTTTTTTTTGAAAAAGCATGATGTCTTGCAGTATGATGATTAACAGTGTAACATCTGCGAACCGAAATCCCGGTTTAGGGGATTGCATCGGTCGATGCATATAGTGCATTGGTCGATGCAGGTTAAGTTTTCTGCGGACGAGTTAAGTTAAACGCTGCGTCTTGGGTTAGGGAAAACCTTTAAGTCGTGTTTTGTCTCATTCGACAAGTTCAGCCGTTTTGGGGAGAAAAACCAGAGAGGAAAGAGGTCTTATCAGTTCTTAAGCGTTTTTGGGAGATTCTTGGAAGTTTGTGGCGTTTTCCTGTGAGATCTGAGGCTTAGATCGTGGTAGGAACTTCCTAGGAGCGTTTTCTTCCTGTGTTTGGGTCGGATTTCTTCTGTGGCAAAGGTAAGTGCATGACCATGGCTTATCTAAGCTGGAGATATCTCTGATTTGTTTGTTATGTGTGGTTAGGCTTGTTAGTTTGTTTTTTGGGACGCTGGGAAGCTTTCTTGTGGCTTGGGATTGAGTTTTGTAGTTGTATAAACGAAGATCCAGCGAGAAGCTTTGGAGGAAAACCATGCTCGGCATTGCATCGGTCGATGCACTTGGTGCGTCGGTCGATGCAAATGCGAGGACGGCGCGTAAAATCTAGGGTTTTCGTGCTATGTCGAGCATGCGTCGGTCAATGCAATGGGAGCATCGGTCGATGCAAGTTAGTCTTGCATCGGTCGATGCAGATCTTGCGTCGGTCGACGCAACCTCCAACTGGTGTCGGTCGATGCATGTTGGTGTTGGTCGATGCTGAGTCCTGGTTTGTTATTGTTGATTGTTTATTGATGGTTAGAGATGTCTCTATTTCTTGTGTGTATAGCCCAATAGATGGGAGGATTGCCTTACTGAGTGTTTATAAAATACTCATGCATTGCAATTTGTGTTTGTGGTGCAGGTAAAGGTAAAGTGTGATCGTGGAATCAGGACGATGAGGAGGAGGATGTTCTAGAGACTTGATTGATTGTGGTCTAGCTATTGTTAGGTTGCTAGTGTTGAGTTGATAGAACATTGTAGGATGTTGGAATTTGGTTATTGCATTGTTGGTTATTGGATTGTTATTGTTGGAATTCTTATTGGTTTAATGGAATTGTTTTTGTTATCCGCTGTTGTTGATTGTTGCTAGGTTGTTAGTGGGTATGGGACCACTAGTGAATTAATACTATAAAAAAAAACGGGAAGGGTTGTTACAAACAGATTAATTTCTCTAGGACTATTTGAAGAAATCGTTTACAAAGCCATGTCAATGTTTTTTTTTTTTTGGTATCAGAGCCTTGTCAATATATATTAGCCTCTTTCAAAGATTATGTTTTATGATAGTCATAATTTAAAGTTTTTGCATTGTTTTGTAATGTGATTTTTTTAACTTCCAAACTATAGTTGGAAGTCTTAAGTGATGAAGATGAGCCTAATGCTTGAGTCCTAAAGCGCAATCTCTTTGACTTTGAACATTCACTCTTAATATTATAGTTGTAAGTCCCTTAGATTTCTCCTCTTAAGTCCTCTAATCTACAACTACAATATATTTCTAGGTTTATGTTTTGTAAATTTGCTTTGTTTTTCATTTTTAAAAGTTCTTTATCCCCATTGCAAAAAAAAAATTTACTTTGCATATTGATAAAAAGATTGAGCCTAATTTTACCGTGTAATGCATATATACATGATCAAAAGATCATGTATTTCTTTATTGCCCCTTTGGAATCACTTCCCAAACTTTACAACATCCTTTCGCATTACACGGAAAAACTTTACAGAGACCTATTGTAAAATATTTAATTGTAACCTCAATACTTTCGTCATAGACATATGTCAATCATTAAAAGTGGTATAAATTATAGTAGATTAACCTGTACAAAAGCAAAACTACTTTTATATCGCATTGGTATTGTTTGAGTTGTCAATCATACCTCATGTCTATTTTCTTGTAACCCTTACTCCATCTGTCATTATGTCGTAAAAAGCTTACACCATTTCCAATGGTTATCTATATTTTTTAAGTTTGAATTTTATATTTTACATTCAGGGTATAATTTTTAAGAGATATGGTTTAGTATTTAGAGTATAAGATTAAAAGCAAAATGCTATTTTAGTATTTTTAGAATTTAGAAATGATTTGCTAAATTTAAAACCAAAACTTATTTTTATGCAATATGTGAATATTGTCCTTCTTTTAACACACTTTATAATTATAAACTTATAAATATATGTATTTAAATTTTTTTCAAAGCATATATAAATAATATCATGAACATTTCATATATAATTTAATGAAATTTTATTTTACATACAAAATATTTGATTTTATAACTCACGCATCGCGTGGGTAATTTTCTAGTATATATATATATATATTTAAGTGAATCTAGGGATGTCAAAATGAGTCTATTTTTATGGATCAATTCAATCCTATCCAAACCATAAACTTATTGAGTTAGAAATTTGAGTCTTAGTGAATTAATGGGTCGAAATGGTTTATGGATTTAATGGATTGGATGGAAATGATTTTGGTTAAAATAAATTGATGAGTTGACAATTTGGCACTAAGGAAAACAATTCCTAACTTAGGAGTATTACTAACTTATGAGCATAATTGGTAAGGAAAGAGGTAAAGAGCCCTGTCTGCCATCGCATTAATTACTCTTTTTAGAAAGAACTTGACCTTAAACTTGAAAAATACAAACGACCCTCTCTCTCGAGTCATATTCAACAAAAAAAATTTCCCTTGATATGTATATGAACCATAGCAAATAAAAGGAAACGTACTCCCTTCTCACTCTTATTCAAAAGAGGTTATCTACAAAGAGTCGAAAGGACTTGTCCAAAAAAAAAAAGAGTCTAAAGGAATACAAAAAAAAACACCGAGTGTACTTTAAGAGGTGCTAACTAAAAGAAAGATCCATGAACAAAAAATCGAGATTACGTCATATACGTGTACGTCATGTACGTGACGAAAGCCATCTTTGCATTAAACCATTTGGATGTGATTCACCATGCATGTTGCTTCACAGAAATGACTCGAGAGAGACAATTAGGGTCGTCTTTTTGCGATATGTGTAGGCCTGTGTGGCAAGTTGACGGTAGGATTTATGAGGTTGAACATGCTTCTGTCCATTTCTCACTTTCATCTCAACCATCGGTTTCGCTTTCATCGGCTAATAAGATAGGTCTGCCCTTGAGACTTAAGTTGTCCGTGAGTTAATTGTTTTTATTGTTCAATATTGTCTTTTCTTTCTTTAATTTCGAGGATATATATTATATATTAAGGGAGGAAATAAAATATAAACTAGTCAAATTAATGAAGAAAAGACTGATTAGGTTAAAATTATTTGATTTAGAGTTTGCTTAAGTAGACTTCTCTGTAAACTATTGGTGGTTGATTTTGTAATGTCATCAACTATTAATATTATGTTATTTTAATTTCACCGATAATTTAACCAAACCGATAGTTGAACTTAACTGAATGCATACCGATTCCTTGATTTTAACCTAACCGGATAATTTAACCATATATATACTTCTCTGCAAGTCAAACCTAGTTTTTTATGTGATCTCTCAGCCACCGCAGCCTGAGCAGACATTAATATCACAAAAAGACTAAAATCTGGGATATGATCTAACCTAATTTTTTTTCCATTTTCTCTCTAATCTTCAACATTCTTATTCCCCTTTCTCTTTGGATTTGTGTTCTTCCTCTCTTTTCTCTCTTCAAATATATCAGCCACTCTCGCTCCCTTCTCTCATCAACACCAATATTTGTTAGAACCTTAAGCTCTCGCATATGATGTCTCGTGAATCTCACAGTCATGGGACAAAACTTCGCCGCCGAGAAAGGAATTCCCCAAATTCGAAACCATACTTCTCCTCCGAAGAAATCCTCAAGGTACTGATGAAGATCTGTCTTAGCTCGAAACGACATCGTCGATGCGAGCACCCTCATGTTCCTCTGTTTCTTCTTCGTCTTCTTACTCCGATTCCTCCCGATCTGTGCATTTCTTTTAACTGTCATTTATTTGTTTTTGTTGGTGTTCTTTGAAAGGGATTTGAGAAACCAATATCGTTTAGGTTACTGGCGGCTAAAGTAATGGATATGGAGAAAGCAGGTACGATGTATTTCATCTCAAGCAGATATGACGATCCTTGTTAGATGTTCGTCCTTAGAAGGATACTCAAAAAAGGTGATAAATAGATCCATTATCTTGTTTTATTGTAATATATTTTTGTTAACTGATTGTGGTGTCGGATAATTTCTTTGTCTTCTAATTTTTTTTTCAAAGTTGTTGTTGTTGTTGTCGTTGTTGGTTTTGATTACAAGTACAATTTTTAAGGTTTAATTATTTTGTTAATCAGATCAAAGAAGGAGATCAAAGGTAGAGACCATATGTGTACAACTAATTCCATTGAATGACACCATTCCTTCACTTATGTCTGATTTTGATGTTATTATATGTTCCTTGTGTTCCTTTTACTTTGTAACCCTAGTACGACGTCTTCAGATCTGGAAGTGACAACAAAGGAATCTCCATTGAAGATCAATACGCCACCGATAAGCCTCCAAGGTCCAATCGAACCAGGCTTGAACCAAAATTTGAACAATTAGAGAAGTAAACCGGGTTTAGTCAGCTGGTACACCGTTATGACTTTTGTTTAGGCAGACGGAGTTAGAGGGGGAATCTTAACGCTTTTGTTTTTGCGGGGTTGTTTTGTAAACTTTAAGTTTTATTTGGGGGTTGGGGCAAAATATGTAAATACGGTTTAACAATTTATTTTCTCGGTTTATCGCATTAATTATGAAGTCTCTATCTCTCTCTTAACTTATGTTTTTCATAAACCACATCGATTTGAGTTTTTAACTCGGAAAGACCAAACAAAGAAATAACAAATATTTTTAATTTCTCTGTCAAACGATAAATTCGATGAATATTTTTTAAAGAAAATTCTGACCAAAAAGTATGATGTGCTTGCCATGTTCGGAGATTGCTTCAAAAGATTTTTGTATGTTTAAAAATAGTTTTTGACAGAATAATAACCTAAAGATGATTTAGATTATTAATGCATCTTTCGTGTGTTTGTGTTATTTTGTTGCAGGTTGAAGCAGATTACGTAATGATATCAAAGAAGTTTCAAGGTCCAACAGTGTGGAAAATTCACAAGTTTAAATACAAAAGTTGTTTGAACTTATTTTTAATTATGTATTTTTACTTTGTAATATAGATATTTTGTATTCATATTTCATATAAATATAATAATTATTTTTATATAAAATTATGGCAGGTTTCTCTTTTATGTCAAATTATCCAAAAACTGAAAAAAAAAAAACTAGAAATTTGTAATTTCAATAAAATTTAGTGTAACAATCATATATATAAAAGTACACTTCCACTCTCTCCTTATTGGCTGTT
>NC_025703.1:12226724-12232159 GCF_000633955.1 Camelina sativa | reverse complement strand
GCGCTAGAAGACAACAAACAATGCAGTGTTGTAGAGTTTATAATCAAATTTTGCATTTTACAACCACAGAGATGTTTCATTCATTATGAGGCAAAGGGATCAACCAAGTTTTGGAAAGCTCTATATAGATATATGATTTACCATACACCATATGAGATACTAATCCAATAATTTAATAATTTGAAATTCTAATTCTGATGATGTTTAACCCATCCAATAATTCTATAATATATCCACTCATCAAATTTTAAATCCCGTTACCACTATAATACAGAGTACAAGATTCCCATGGCATGCAGTAGACGTCCATACGATCTCATTCCCTAAAGCAAGTATTCCCGACAAAGGCCTGATGCAGTAGCCTTAGTTTGCTCCACAAAAAAATGTAAACGAGAGACGAACTCTACGAAATCAATTAAAGATTTCTAAACATTATAATTTCCCATAACTGATTTGTTTAAATTAAATAATAGCAAGAGTATTGGCAATAGCTTCTCTACCTCTCTTTCCTCTCGCACATACATTATTAGTTATTTGTAAACAACGGGAAGAAACAAAATTCAATCTATAACAGGCGCCCATTACATCCTAATCCCATGTTTGAATATTATGTGATGGTTACATAAAATAAGCTAAATAATTCATTTCTTTGTAGAAAACACATTCGGTGCAAGCTGCCTCCATTGTTTCGCACATGCAATATTTCCCTATTGGAACTGTTTTTGCTGCAGCAGTCATTCTTCCTAATTGTTGGACACCGATCCCATCTATCTTCCATATGACACGGTTTCTATATAAGCGCAGCTGGTTTGGTTTTTTATGCCACTCTAATTTTTTCAACTGCTGGACGGCTTCCTCAACTTCACCGTTGACTGTCAACATAATTGCATACACATACGTTGCTTCTCCGTTTGATGTCAGTGTTGCTTCCTTCATTTTTTCCAACCCGGATTTTAGGTTGGATTGAAGGAAAAACTCAATCAGCCCTTGAAAATACAATGCTTCTGTATTACCGTGTTTAGCGCAGACTTCAATTAGGTTTGGGTAAAGTTGATAGGCACGGCGTGGTAAACGCAAAATAGGCCGTATGTGTAATTTTTGGAAGACTTCTGGTGATTTTGACGCTCCGTAAAGGAGTGGGCCACTCATAATTGCTGCGCCTAGATCGCGGTGTGACCTCTCACCTACTTTTGCCAATATTTCACTGATTAGCTCAATAGGTAAATCTTCTAGCCGTAGTTGGATTCTTTTGGGTTGTGCCATTTTGCAAGATCAAATCTATATGAATGCAAAAAAACAAAAACTTAAACCATTTAAAATTTGGTATTTAACCCATATAACAACATTTACGTAAAGTTAAGAACTAAACAATTACAATATATTTCATTGGCGTTTGTAAACCATCCAACAACAATAACAAAGAAATTTTAAAAAAAACAACGAAAGAAAGAAATACCTTCGGTTCCCTCTTCGTGCCGTCAAATATAATATTGGTAATATTTAAGGTTTTTTTTGCCTAATGTTTTTATGTATGTGTGTATATTTATAGGGTGTTCTTGGTGATCGTTGAGGCTTTTAAGAAGGGATATTTGTAATTGTATTTTTTTCCCCCCAAATATTTTATGTGCAAATAAAGATTGTGTGTATTCTCATTATGATTGTGGGCATATAGCTGTTGGTATTTTATGGTCATTAAATTACGATAAATAGGGGTTACAAAACGCCTGCCAAAATAAAAACCCCTGCTAAGATATCACCATAGGTCACAGCCTAAACCAATGCTTGAATTTAAAAAATAAACAACCCGTTCTAATAATATTATTAGAAATCAAACTCCAATAAATGGCTTTAACTACTCCAACGTTTAAACGGAATTCAAAAAACTCCAAGTTACTACTACTCCTATATGAGATTAAAAAAAAAAAATAAATAAAGTTCCAATTCCAAGTAATAAGTTACCACATTATCAAGATGGAGACTCCAAGCCCCCAGAAAAAACAGCGCCTGGATGACTCTATAGGAGACCAGCACCCACGTCTCAATAGTCGCCGTCAACTCCTATTCCCATCATCTCATAGTACAACCAGCAATGTCTCCGAGATTAACCCACTAGGTATTGACATATTGCATTGTAGTGTTTAGCGTTTCTTACATGGTGTAATCTCCTGTTGCTGATCCACTTCTTACTAAAGTTAAATACAATAACATGCAGATGTACCATCCAGTAGCACGGCAAGCCCCGTTCAACCGTTACCCAGACCAAGTAATTGTGTATCCTATTATAAGTTCACATACACCTTTGTTTTCCTTAAACTATTTCTAATAAATAACGACTATTACAATGCCAAATAAAAATTACCCGTACAGGCAAGGCAACAGGAGGAACCCCTACCAAAACGAAACCTCCATCAAAATCACGTAAAAGTAAAAAAGGTATGTATGGCCCAAAATTATAATTACTCATTCTCTTCAAGCTTGTGAGTAAATTAAAAATCTTTAGGCCCAAACTCAAAATAAGGCCCATAAAACACCTACTATCCAAAGCAAAGTATATCTTTTACCCCTTTAGAAAACGAGGTTTCACTTCGTTTGTCTTCTACAGAAGTCACCCGTGTTTTCACAACTTAGTCTCACAACATTGTTTCACGATTTTCAATCGATTTCACAACTTCGTTTAATCTGATTTTGCCCAACTGTTTTTCCCAACAAGGATAAATTATCAGGCTGGTAAATAATTGCACATCCGCACTGTTTTTTACAATCCGCTATATATGTAAATATAATATATCCTCAATCTGACCCAGTTTGTTACCCTGCAACAGCCGAAAATCCTTTCGAACTGCTCCAATGTCCGAAATGTCATGCAATAGTATGGCGTGGAGAAAGTACGGTCAAAGATGGATATTCGGGAACTTTGTTCTACACCATTTGCTGTCAGCGTGGCCGTGTTAAGCTCCCCCCAATATCCGCCCCACCCCCCTTGATTGAGCATTTGATATCAACTTCAGACCACTTTAGAAGAAACATAAGAGTATACAATTCAATGTTGGCCTTCACATCTATGGGTGGGAAAGTGGATACTTCGATTTCAAATACCTCTGGCCCTTTCTCATTTCGAATACATGGCGGGAACTACCACAAAATCGGATCATTGCTTCCAAAGGAAGGGGATCCCCCACGTTATTTGCAGCTTTATATTTTCGACACAGCCAATGAGGTACAAAACCGATTAAATACTATGACCAGAAAACCCAATTCTGAAGACTTGGATCCCCTTATCATGGCTTCTCTGATTGAAATGGTTGATACACATAACCACCTGGCTAAATCATTCCGTAAAATTCGCGACATACATGATGGTGGTGTCCCAGAATTTTCGATTCGAATGGTTGGGCAACGCCGCTACGGCAGACAATATGAGTTACCAACTACTGAAGAAATAGCCGGCCTCATTGTCGGTGATTTATCAGCTACCACATGCGAGCGAGATATTGTTGTTTACCCACACTCAGATGGTTTGCAGATAATCAATGAGAAGCATCCTCGACTTATGAGTTTGCAATACCCGTTGTTGTTTCTATATGGAGAGATTGGTTATCATGATCAAATTCCAAACTTGGATGTCAACGGGAAGTTTCTTAAAAGGTCATTTGTTAGTTTACGGGAATTTTATGCATATCAGTTCCAAACACGGCCTACAGAAGGAATGACTTTAACCAAGAGTGGGAGATTATTTCATCAGTATGCAGTCGACGCTTATACAGCAATTGAGCAAGAACGCCTAAGCTTCCTAAGGAACAACCAGAAGAAATTACGAGCTGACATTTACAACAACATACGTGATGCTGTGGACAAAGGTGATACAGATCCAAAACAGCTAGGTAAACGTGTAATTCTCCCATCATCATTCACAGGGGGTCCAAGATATATGGCAGAAAATTATCACGATGCCATGGCTATTTGTAGAACCTATGGTAATCCAGATCTCTTCATCACCATGACATGTAATCCTAATTGGGATGAGATTACAGAATTTCTAGAGTTGTCCGGAAACAACACACCAAATGATAGGCCAGATGCAGAATGCAGAATCTTCAAACTTAAACTGGGGCAATTGTTAAGCGATATTGATAAAGGCCACTTACTCAGCCCTCCGACAGCAGGTATATATTCCAGTAACAATTAACATCTTTCATTTCTTACCACTTGAAAGGCAAAACTAACAAAAACTCCATCTTCAATTTCAGTTGTCTACACTATTGAGTTCCAAAAACGCGGATTGCCTCATGCTCACATTCTCCTATGGCTTGGGGGAGAATATAAAAGTTTAACACCGGATGAAGTGGACAACATGATTTCAGCTGAAATACCAGACAAAGAGGAAGATCCTGAAGGCTATAGCTTGGTCCAACAACACATGATGCATGGCCCATGTGGAAATGACCGCCCAGCATCACCATGTATGGAGAATGGAGTGTGCACCAAAAAATATCCAAGATCCTACACCGCCTCTACATCAGTGAATGACTCAGGGTATGTTGTTTACAGACGACGAGAAGATGCAACTAAGACAGTTATGAAGGGTAGCACCTTGCTTGACAATCGTTACGTCGTTCCCCACAACATGGCAATTCTGAAGAAATATAAAGCACATATCAACGTCGAAGTCTGTGCTAAATCAAAAGCAGTGAAATATCTTTTCAAGTACATAACTAAAGGGGTGGATAAGGCAACAATTTACCTGGAGAGGAATGGCGAAACAAGCAACAACGAGGGAACTACAGTATCGAAAAAATATGATGAGATACATAACTATCTAGAATGCCGCTATTTATCAGCCTGTGAAGCTATGTGGAGAATATTTGGAAACGACATACACTACAGAAAACCTTCTGTCCAACGGCTAAGATTACATTTGGAAGGAAAGCAGAGTGTTATGTTCAGTGAAACAGGGGATATGGAAAGTGTTATGGATAGGCCATTGATTGAGAGCACTATGTTCACAGAATGGATGGAAACCAACAAGACAGACAGCGAAGCACGGGAACTTACATACATCGAGTTCCCAAAGTATTATGTGTGGAATACATCCCTGAAAATATGGACGAAACGAAAACAAAGGGATAGTATAGGCAGGATTTACAACATCCACCCAAGCTCTGGAGATCTTTACTACCTTCGAATTCGGCTAAACTATGTTAGAGGCCCAACATGTTTTGAAGACATCCGAACAGTCAATGGTTTTATTCACAAGACATACAGAGATGCATGCTATGCAGCGGGTTTATTAGATTCAGACTTAGAATGGCGCGATGCCATGGGTGAAGCCTCTAACTGGGCAACCGCTGCTCAGCTGAGGAGACTGTTTGTCACACTCTTAATCTATTGTGAGGTCGGCTCCCCATCAGAACTTTGGAAACGTTGTTGGCATGATT
>NC_025703.1:12201248-12226664 GCF_000633955.1 Camelina sativa | reverse complement strand
AACACTACACCACAACCCACGCGTCGCGTGGGCCGGCACCTAGTTAATAACTAAGAATACACTTCATTGTAGTATTGTAGACTGACATCATTCACGGTTGCGTAATTCTTAGAAAGTTTCTATATCACTTCATTTCATACTTATAGAATTGTACATTCTTTGAAGAAGTCTTTCAGATAAGTCTTCAGCATAATCATTACAAATATTAAATTGATTTGATTGATTTGCAGACGGTTCAGTTTCCCGTGCAGAAGTCTGCTAGAAAAGTCGTCGACATAATCATTACAAGGTTTAAATTGATTTGACGTTAATTGGTAAAGAAGTCTGCCAGAGAAGTCGTTTTCTTTATATTTTTCTGGTACTGTTTCAAATAAACCGGAATTGGTTTTCTAAATTTGAGATTATTTTTCTTGTCATCAATACATACTTCACACAGAACTCCAACACGTTGACTTCCAAATTAAGTCTAAGTTAATGACCTAACTGCCTAAGAAAACCAAAAACTTGATTTCTCCATATGTATAATATATAATCATTTCAAAAACATACAGAGGCAAGTACATAACATATATCAAAGAATACAACAAGAAAATCTTAAAAATTATTCACCAATTTGCAATAAATTGGTTTTTAAATTATGACGACTTCATGTTGATGTCAACATTTTAGACATAAACAAGCCTCTACGCAGAGACTTTAACTCGAAATCTATTTTGTGTGGTCTATTTTTGCAATTACAATTTAATAAAGCAGACACCGGACGAAGTCTACTAGGATAGTTGACTTCTTTTGTTGTCTTCCTTTGTTAATTTTTTGGTCAGTTTTGCAATTAAAAACATAGAACAGAGTAGACTTCTTAGAAAGTTTCAACAAGTTAACTTCGATTACAGTCTACTCTGGTTATTTTTGCAATTGACCAAACCATTGACTTTGTAGTAGACTTCTAGCTGACAAGTAGACTTCATCTATCCGTCAACTAGAAAAAGTAAACTTCGTTGTGGTTAGTTTTGCAATTGACCAAGTTTGACTTTCCTCAAGTAGACTACGTACGAAGTCTCCAGGAATGTTGACTTCGTTTGCAGTCTGCCGTGGTCATTTTTGGGGTTGACCAACATTTTAATTTTTTAACTAGTAGACTTCTTTTGCAGTCAACTAATTAATTTTATATCAATAATATTACGGTCAATGTTTTTATATATTGGTCAAATCCAAAAATAGCCACTATAGAAGTCTACTCTTTTATTATCGGAAGAAGACTTCGTCCGGCAGTCATAACTAAAAAGTCAAGAATTTGGTCAATTGCAAAAATACACCTTAGTAGACTGCAAACGAAGTATCCGACATAAAGATTATAATGCAGTCTGAACCATATTTTTTTGTTTTCAAATGAAATTAAGGAGACTGAAATTACAGTCTACGGGCTCGAAACTCGATAATTTTTTAATTGCAAAATTGACAACATAGTAGACTTTACATGATATTATGACGGTTAGACTAACAAATAAAGTCTAATTTCGCAAAAAAATCAAGGAAAATCACGAAATCTACCGGAAAATAACCTTATCGGTGGTTGTTTCGCAATGTCAAGCACCAATGACGTCGTCTTTAGTCACCATGGAAGAAACCCAGAACCAATTTAATCACTATCCAAGAATCATGACATATAACAAGATGAATGCACTTGCAAATTTTATTGGATTAAAATGGAGAGGAGATGAAAGAAAATGAAGTTTTCATAGCATTGGGTGTTATTTAAGCTTACAAATTCAGGTTGTTGAAGCTTTAATAGCTTCAAATTTGGTTGTTCATGGTTGTTGGAAAATTGATGGCGGTGGCACAACCATAAATAAAAGAAGAAGATGAGGATATGAATGTAATAAACATTTTTGCAAGAAATTCAAATAAATTAGAAATAATGACATTTTGTGAATACAATGAATACATAAGAATTTAATGGAGAGAAAGTGGCAAATATTGGAGAGAAAAAAAGAGGTAGTCAGTTTTGCAATTGACTCAAATTAGAGGTCTAGTTTTGCAAGCACCCAACTTCTTAATATTCAACTTCCTTAAATTTAGAACCACAACACTCACTTCACTTCATATATAATTCCCACTTCATCACTCCTTCAACTCCTCGAATCAGAGAATGAATCAATCCGAGCAGAATTCCTTATCCGGTAACTCTTCTATTATTTTCTAAAGTCATGATCAATGTCCGACGACGTATAATCTTTTTCGCCCTCATATAGATATAATCATGAACAAATTATTCTATACACACCAATTAGATAACTAATTAATCTTTTCGGGCACAGTGGAAAGACCTTCACAGACTTCATCAGATCCCTACACACCGCCACCGCCGATTGGTTATCCCACTAGAGATGCGATGGTGGGTGATCCTCCGGCAGCAGCAGTGGAGACCAAATCCAAGGGCGTCGAAAAAGCAACGAAAATAGTAGAGTATATATTTCTTTTGATTTGCTTTCTTTATAGTTATGTTTCTATATATTTTGGCTCTAATCATTTACAATATATTCAACTTTATTTTTAATGATCTGTCTGTCTACAGAAATACTGGTAAAGGTATTGAGGCATGTTGCGAATGTCTCCTGTGTTGCTTATCATAATCAACAGGATGAGACTGAAGTCGTTCAGGAAATCAGAAAAACAACGTACGTAATATAAATAAATTAGAACCATCCATCAATATGTTATTATCTATATTATTCGTTTGTAAGGACTCCCACGTACGTTGCATATTTTAAGTTTATTTGCTTCATTGTTTGAAAGGGATCCATGATTCTTCATTTGTTTCGTATACTTCGTTTTCATATATGTCAAAGAAAAAGAAGAAGAACAAAAGCTACTTGTAACTAGTAACTATCCAAAGAAAACTGTGTTACAGAAACTCAAATTATATTAAAAATATAAACATCATATTTTTTAATTATTTTATATTTTTCATTAATCATATTTTTAAATTGAAATATTAGATACTATTTTTTTCGAATTTTTTTTTGGATTTTAGTCTTTTTACGTAAAATTTGTGTCATTGTAGTTATTTGATAGGATGAAGTGTTAATTTAACAATTAATTGCCAAATTTGTGTCAAACTGGTATATTTTCACTATAATTTATAATTAATTTTAATCTAGTTAAATACACTTTACTTTTTTTCACCAATGGAGATACTCTTAGTAACTTATCAAAATTCTTAGATTCTTTTTTATCGCAGTGTTGAATTGATGAACTAATTTTGGGAAGAGAATCAAATGTTGCAAGCCATCAGCAAAAAAGAAGTCCATGTGTTGAAGTAATAAGCAGCATATCCTCTATGTGAAATACCAATGAAACAATCTCACAAAGCACGTTTACTTGGTTATCCTGAATGTAAAAAAAAAACTGATTCTTTCTTTACTTGCTAAATTAATAAGAGATTGAAATAAGTGAGAAGAAAAAACTGAAGCAAAGGATCCAGAAAGCCAAGATCTTTCATTCAAACACTGGACCTAGACGTAAGAAAAGATTATGCTTCAGTTCTATAGTAATGCATTAAACCAAACCCAATCAATACAAATACAAAAGTTTACATAACTACTTTCACCAAATTAGACAATAGAGTTTCAAAGTTTACAAACCCATCACAATACTAATAAGAACTTCAATCATCATAGCCAAAAGCTAATCTCGCCCTTCACTTCGTTGGGCATCAACAAATCCCATAGCCTCTCAGCATTTCAACACTTGTCTCCCTCGCCTTCCAATCCCAAAAGCTAATCTTGTCATTCACTTCCTTGGTCATCATATTAGACTCATTACTATGTACAACTTGCTGAACACGACTATGTTCCCTTCTTGCGAACAAAACTGTTGGAGTAAACACACAACTTGTCTTGCTGCCCCATGATTATTTCGTACAGTTTTTCAACCAACGGTTTGGTGGAGATGAGTAAGGAGGAAGACTGTTGAATAGCGCATCATATTCCGGCATCAGTTTCTTTTGAACTGAATTAACAATCCAACGGTCAAGCTGAGGGGTTGTGCACCTCACTATTTCCACCCACCGAGCTATGCCAATCATATGGTGCATCTATGATAGAAAAACAATCCCAAAAGATAAATAGGCAAGCCAATAAATATATAAATAAATAATATAAAGTTAACTTACCAAATATAGTGAAATTTGAAAAATGAAAAACTATTTATGGATATTCACATTTATGCTTCGAAAAAAATAAAAAAGATTTGTATATATAAAATTCACCTGGTGAATGATATCTCGAAGCTTTAACGCTAAGACCATGCTGGGTGAATGATTTAGGTAATTTTAAAAATAGATTGGAAAGAAAAAGAGAAACGAAAAACAGTAAAACGAATTATATGTTTACCAATCTATATGACCATGTGAAATTGAAGCTGAAAGGGTCCGTCAATATAACTAGGGAGTCATATTCATTGTCTACCAGTTTCTTAGCTCCAGCTTTTATGGCTTACTTAATGGCATTCTTAACATTGTCCGTTTCAAATACTGCAGTTCTATTGGCATTGACATTGTCACTGTTAACAGAAGAAAATAAAGTCAATTCTAATCCACAAAATAAAAACAAATCATAAATCCAAATAGTATAGAAATCAATGAAAGATGAAATAGCTTACTTGGGACGAGCCTCATAGATAATAACAATGGCAGTAGAATCAGGAAGTTGGAGCTCAGTAGTCTCATTGGTACGAGAGCCAACATTATCATAGTATGATACATTTGTTTTTTTTTTCTGGGTTTTCAGTTAATATACATTATCAAATCTGGAACATCTTTGTCTTGTCCTAATGTTGTTAGCTTTTGTTCTTCCCTTATCATCGAGATGCTCTTTTACGAATAAATTAGGTTCTAATTGGCCTGTTCATTTTTGGATGGGATATATCCGTAAGAAAATTTTCCATGTAACTGATATAAATTTTATTTTAGTCTAACAAAGAAACATTGAATAAAATATGTTGACGAAATACCCCTATTTCCATATATTCTGTTTGATATTTAATATTTACACATTTAATAAAAATGATCCAAATTTTATTCATATTCACATAAATATATATTACACACTAAAATTATTTTAAAATATACGATATAAATACTTAATCAACATATAACACCAAAGATGATTTTTAATATTGAATTAACAGTGAACATGTACTGCATAGTACTAACATCAACTAATTTTTTAATATAACTAATTAAATATATATATTTAAAAAAGTTCTCCTCAAACTAGAGTTAGTAATCTAGTAGAAAAGGTTAAAAACGATAACAAAATCAAAATATAATTTGTATAGGAGGTTAAAAATACTCATTGTGAATTTTTTGTTCAATTATCCCAAATATATATTACACAGGTAATTGATTTGTTTGTGTTATCCGATGATGGATACACTGAGAGTGAGATTAAGGATGACAAATACTAGTTTTTCTTTTTGTCTCTCTCTAATATTGTTATTTCTAAATTGTTATATTATATTTTTTTTTGTTGGTGTTAGTACTATGCAGTACATGTTCACTGTTAATTCAATATTAAAAAGCATCTATATGTTAGACATCGATTAAGCATTTATATTGTATATTTTTAAATAATTTTAGTGCGTAATATATATATATATATATATATATATATATATATATATGCATATCTTTGTGAATATGAAGAAATTTATCCTCAAAGTAGAGTGTTATCAATCTAGTAGATAAAGTTAAATTTTCGGTTTAGTAGGTTTTGAATCTTACGAATTTGTAACTTTAGTTTTGTTAAACAAAGGATATAAGATGAATCAAATGAGATAGTAAAACAACATACGAGTTTGAAATATATATTCGAATTTGGTGGCTTCAGGGCATAAAATGAGTTTATAAAGTGATATGGGCCTTTAGGGGGTCATCTCATCTAAATGGGCCGAATTTGATGTTGAAATGATCAAATTAGGGTTTTTTTTTTTGGTCCTCAAACACTATATAAACACAACAATCTCTTCAATTAGGGTTTCTTCTTTGCGGTGGTGTGAGAGAAACCGAAACAATGGTGAAGTTTCTGAAGCAGAACAAAGCCGTGATCCTCCTCCAAGGCCGTTACGCCGGGAAGAAGGCAGTGATCGTCAAATCCTTCGACGACGGAAACAGCAGCCGCGGTTACGGACACTGTCTCGTCGTCGGACTGAAGAAGTATCCGAGCAAAGTCATCCGAAAGGACTCAGCGAAGAAGACGGCGAAGAAGTCACGTGTCAAATGTTTCATCAAGCTCGTGAATTACCAGCATCTGATGCCTACTCGTTACACGCTCGATGTGGATCTGAAGGAAGTGGCGACTGTTGATGCTCTTCAGAGCAAGGATAAGAAGGTGACTGCTCTTAAGGAAGCTAAGGCTAAGCTTGAGGAGCGTTTCAAGACTGGGAAGAACAGGTGGTTCTTTACCAAGCTCAGGTTCTGAAGAAGAGCATCTTTGAGATTTTATCTTTATCGGATTTATAATTTACATTTTTTTGTTTTTAGTTCTGTAGAATGAATGTGGATCATGGTGTTGTTAAGACGTTTTGGTTGGAATTTGATTTCGAGTATTTGTCTTTTTGAATTGTGTGATCATCATTTGCTATATTGATTGCCTTAATCGTCTCCAGTTTAATAGCTGAATTGATTACATTCAGGAAATGTTGTTAAAGAGTGTGGAGTAAGTATTGTTTTACAGTCTTAGCTCTTAGGTTTCTGCTTGATAAGATACAGAGTCTCTGTAGAAGCATGTTTGAGTTTTCAAGTGTTAATAGATAGATAGTGTTGTAACCAGTAACTGCATAAGAAGCTAGAGAGGTGATTGGAATCTTTCTTCAACCATGTTGTTTAGCTGTTAAAGATTGGAAACTAGTTTCTTCCTTTGGATATGAATATAAAGAAGTTAGGAGATGATTATGATGTGTTAGTATGTAGTGGAACTGCCATTTTATCTTGACAAATAAGATAGGTAGCAGTGCCTAATACATTTCTGAAACTTAGAGTGCAACCAAATCTCCTTGGACAAAAGTTATGCGACTCAATAGCAAAGCGAAATACCAACTATTTCCATCTCCTCTTAAACGAAACGAAAATTGAATGTTCCATCCCTATCCCAATACCTCCCTAATACCATTAAACGTTGAATCTTCTGTCCAGAGCCAAGATGAAAGTTAATTATCGTGTAACTAGCCTGCCTCATATTCATTCATTTCACTACTTGTCATATGTACCAGTAAGATAACAAATCATTAGCTTCAACATAACTAAAATGCCGGTATTTTATAATCTACGTGTTTCGGAACTAAAGTAGGAGTTTAGGTTGATTGTAATTGACGATCTTGATTAGCTTGTATAAAGGTTGTCTCTTACTTCATATTGTTCACTATGATATTTTTTTTAACATTTATTTTAATGTTACATTGAATTTGAGGGAAGTTGTAATGAGGTGTTGAAGAATTTTGTTTAAAACATCAATCCATTGCTTATGACTTTTCTGAAATAGAACAAATATATAAGATGTTGAGCAAGGACAGATTTTGTTTCTGTCAAAAAATTAATATACAAATTTGTTTTATTTTAAATTGGTGTTAATAATTATAAAAAACTACGTAGCTAAAATCATAATTGAACATCTAATACTAATAGTACATTATATTGTCAAAAAGAATTCAAAATGAATAATGTCTAAATTTTTACTTAAACAAAAAAGTCAAGTAACAATGTAAAACTAATAACTAAAAAGTTTTTAAAATGGTCAAAGAAATTTATTTAATGAAATTAAAATGGTAATTTTTGTATTCAACCTCTAATTAATTTTATGATAAGAGTTTGAAAAAACAATAAATATTATTAACCCAAAATCATGTTTGAGAGGACAAAAGTTAAAAGATACCCCCACATAAAGTCAGTTATCATCATATCAGACCTTATACTTTACATAAATTATCACTTTAGTCCTCAAATTAAAAAACCGATTTAACCACAAAAAAAAAACAAGTTTAAGCCAAAAACAAGAGAGATTTAGATTTAATTTTAGAATATAAAAATAAATAAAAGTTGTCGTTTTTTATAAACCAGAAATTAGAAAAGCTGCCCAACTTGTTCTTCTCTCGAACCCTAAACGAGCCGGGTCATCTCAAAAAATTTCTTCGACATTGCATTCCTCCGTCGTCTTCAGATCCTTCCCCGCCGTTCCTTAAACTCTTCTTCTCCGGTCGATTCCACCTTCTCCTTCCCCGGAACCGAAGTCCTTGTACCGGAATTTCATCCAGTTTCTTTTGTTTACCGAACCGATTTGTCGCGTAACCAACCCGGTCACGAACCTCCAAACCAAAAAGGTTCGTTCTTTGTTTGTTCTTACTAGAGATTAATTATTCAAAAACAAACTCAGAAATTTACGATTTTGCCGCACTGGGTTTATGAATTTTGCGTTTTTCAAAGCTCTTTCCTTGATGGGTCGATTCAATATAATCCGATTTGTTTCAAAAAAACGAAAATTTAACATCTTTGTTACGAAAATTTGCGAGCTTTATATTATATCCAGCAGCTGAGTTCTTTCTTATAAGTTGTGTGACTCGTAATGTTTTGATTGGAGGATCTAGGGTTTTGGGAATGTGAATTCATGGGTTCTTTGTTTTTGTGCGAGTGGTTTTTTTGTAGGATGGATTCGGATTTAGAGCCTGTAGCTCTTACACCGCAGAAACAAGACAGTGCGTGGAAGCACTGTGAAGTTTACAAATATGGTGATCGAGTTCAGATGAGATGTCTTTACTGTCGTAAGATGTTTAAAGGAGGTGGTATTACTAGGGTTAAGGAACATCTTGCTGGTAAGAAGGGACAAGGAACGATCTGTGATCAAGTCCCTGATGAGGTTCGTCTCTTCTTGCAGCAGTGTATTGATGGCACTGTGAGACGTCAGAGGAAGAGGCGTAGATCAAGTCCTGACCCTTTGCCTATAGCTTATTTCCCTCCTTGTGAAGGTGAAACTCAGGTTGTTGCTCCTACTGATGTGGACAATGGTTTTAAATCGCCGGGTTCGGATGTGGTTGCTGGTCAAAGCACGGGGAGGACGAAGCAGAGAACTTACAGGAGTAGAAAGAATAATGCTTTTGAGAGGAATGATTTGGCTAACGTTGAGGTTGGTGTTGGGAACAGTATGAGTGACTTGCTTGGTCGGGATATGGACAATTTGATTCCTGTGGCTATTAGTAGCGTGAAGAACATTGTGCACCCGTCTTCCAAAGACCGGGAGAAACCAGTTCATATGGCGATGGGACGGTTTCTGTTTGATACTGGAGCTGATTTTGATGTGGCTAATTCTGCTAATTTCCAACCGTTTATGGATGAAATTGTTTCTGGAGGGTTTGGTGTTTCTATTCCCACACGTGAAGACCTCAGAGGCTGGATTTTGAAGAGTTGCGTAGAGGAAGTGAAGAAAGAAATTGATGACTGCAAGTCTCTGTGGAAAAAGACAGGCTGTTCTGTTCTAGTTCAAGAATTAAACTCCAACGAAGGCTGCTCTAAGATCCTCAAGTTTTTGGTTTACTGCCCGGAGAAAGTAGTGTTTCTGAAATCCGTTGACGCATCGGAGATGTTAGATTCTGAGGATAAGTTGTTTGAGATACTTAAGGAGGTAGTTGAAGAGATAGGTGATAGCAATGTTGTTCAAGTTATTACCAAATGTGAAGACCATTACGTTGCTGCTGGGAAAAGGTTGATGGATGTGTATCCTTCTTTGTACTGGGTTCCTTGTGCTGCAGACTGCATAGACAAGATGTTGGATGAATTCGGAAAGATGGACTGGATGAGCGAAATTATTGAACAAGCTCGAACTGTCACAAGGATTATTTACAATCACAGTGGTGTTTTAAATCTGATGAGGAAGTTCACTTATGGCATTGATATTGTGCAACCAGGCTTTTCCAGTTCAGCCACAACTTTTACAACAATGGCAAGAATTGCTGATCTAAAACCCCATTTGCAGGCTATGGTTACTTCATCCGAGTGGAACGATTGTTCATATTCGAAGGAAGCAGGTGGATTAGCAATTACTGAGACTATCAATGATGAGGGTTTCTGGAAGGCATTAACATTGTCAAACTACATAACTGCTCCTCTTTTGCGGGTTTTGAGGATAGTTTGTTCTGAAAGGAAGCCTGCAATGGGGTATGTGTATGCAGCAGTATACAGAGCAAAGGAAGCAATTAAGACACATATGATACACAAGGAGGATTACACCATCTACTGGAAAATTATTGATAGGTGGTGGTTGCAACAACATCGTCTTCCTTTGCATGCTGCTGGTTTCTATCTTAACCCAAAGTTCTTCTATAGCACTGACGAACTATTGCGTAGTGAGATCCATTTAGCTGTGGTTGATTGCATAGAGAAGTTGGTTCCTGACGTCGACATTCAAGATATAATCATTAAGGACTTAAACTCTTACAAGAATGCTGCTGGGATTTTCGCAAGGAACTTAGCAATCAGAGCTCGTGACACTATGCTTCCTGGTACACCAATATCGTTCTTATTTATTGAAATCTCATTAAGACTTCTTCATATGTGTTCAAGTGTATCGTATGTACTTAACTTGCTCTTTTTCATTTAGCTGAATGGTGGTCTACATATGGAGAAAGCTGCTTGAACCTGTCACGTTTTGCTATACGCATTCTGAGTCAGACATGCAGCTCATCGATAGGCTCAGGGAGAAACCTGCCACTAATCTCTCAAATATATGAAACAAAGAACTCCATTGAGCGACAACGGCTCAGTGATCTTGTATTTGTTCAGTATAACATGCGCCTCAGACGACTGTAAGTTTGAATTCTCTTACTCTTAAACACAGTGTTTCTTCAAAACAGAACTTATGGGTTCTTTGTCTGTCTCCTCTAGGGGCAGCAGTGAAAACAGTGGAGATGACACTGTAGACCCGTTATCACACAGCAACATGGAAGTTGTTGAAGACTGGGTTTCGAGAAACCAAGTTTGTATAGAAGGGAATGGAAGCTCAGACTGGAAGTCACTTGAACCGATTAAGAGAACAGAAGAAGTAGCTGTTGTTATTGATGAAACAGAAGACTTGGGTTCAGGTAAAAGCTTCACACTGTAGTAGAATCTAGTTTCGGAGAATACATATGTTGTTGACCATATATGTATTGATTGATGTGAGACAAGGTTGTAAAAAAGGGTTTTGAATGAAATATGAACAGGTTTCGATGATGCTGAGATATACAAGTTGGAAAAGGAAGCTAGCTATGAAGGTGGTTATTCGGAGAATCTCTTCACTTGAACTTCACCTCTCTCTCTCTCTCATTCTGTAATCATCATAGGGTTTTAATTTGCGACTCCTCTTAGAGTTTGATTTGTATTATTAATAGAAGTCTTTACCAATTTAAGTTGTATCCCAGAAACTAATATTTACAGGATTCTTCTTCTTCTTCTGATAGTTGGTGATTGAAATGTTGTTTGGACATAAGCTAATCTTTATTCTTAAAACGGTTTCAGTGAAAAAAGTGGTTAAATTTGAAAAAAAAATAAAAAAATTCAGATACTATATATATAAAGAAGTCTTATCCTCAAGAGCCTTATCTTCACGTTTGGTCCTGAGAAAAGTAAAGATGGAAGGGATAAGCCATATTGCACTTCCTGTTCTAGGAATTGTCGCAGTCTCCGTTGTAACCTTCTATGCCGTTAGCTTCGCTGAGATCAGAGAGGTTAGTCATTTTGAAACAAGTCCTTGATTTCTTTGAGTAGAGAGTGCTCGCTCATTAAGCAATCGTCTTTGATGTCATTTTGGTTTTTTTTATGTGGCAACATGGTCTTAATTAACGTTATCTCTTGACAATGGATTTATGTAGAAATCGTTTAAAGATGTGTATGACTCGGAGAACAAAGACGGAGCAGGGTTCAAGACTTCTTTATCTTCGAGGGAGAGAAGATCTAGAAGAGAAGCAAATAAAAAACGTCCTAAATCTTGATTTGCAGATGTCCCAGAGACCAAAATATATATCGTACATGTTTTCTAATCAAAGAGACTCTATTTTAGTCAATGATACATTTGTTTTTCTGGGTTTTCAGTTTATATACATTATAGAACATCTATGTTTTGTCCTAATGTTGTTACTGATGTAGCTGCCTTCTGGTCATGTGGCTTACTGTTTCTGGATCTTTGGTTTGGTCATACTGGTTCTGACTTCTGATCACATTTGCTAGAAAATTTGGACCTATTTTTTTCTGAAAACGACTTCACCAACGTCTGGAACAAAAAACCTGATGCTTGTAGAAGAACCCTGAAAAATGTGTTGAGAAAGAGCTGACTCGTCGTCAAACTTTCGTCTCTTTGGCTCTGGTTCCTCAGGTAAAGGCACAGGCAGAGGTGGTGCAGTCTTTGGCTCTGGTTCCTCAGGTAAAGGCACAGCCAGAGGTGATGCAGGAGGAGGTTGCATTAAATGGGATACACTCTGATCACAAGCTCGACCAGGAATAGCCAGTTTAAAGCTGACGTGTGGTGGTGGGATGGGGACACCATCTATGTCAGCAAAACAGTCAAGAGAACTCACAAAATCATTCAAACAACCCATAGCCAAATCCAGTCCCTCTTGCTGGAAACGATCCACCCAATCGAAAAAACCCTCAAGAACGGTGTCCACATCAAACCTTTTCCAAGGCAACAATACTCTGGAATAAAACTCAACAAGCTGACTATAGAAATCAAACCTGCTACCACTGGTCGGCTCCATAAACTCAAACTCTAGAGGTCTCTTCTTCTCAGCCACTCTAGTCATCAAAGCCAGCATAAATTCCATCCCATACCGCGCCTCAAACTGGGCCGTGACCTTAATAATACATGCCTCCTTGCGTGTGAAACACAACCCATCGTGAAACGTAGTAGTTGCAGGTCTTAGAGGAGGTTCCCTAAACGGATGAAGCTTAGGATCATCAAGATCGAGATCTACACAATACTGATGAATAGTAGCACCTCGAGATCTCTTTGGAGGAGGCAGCACAAGGGTATCAGGCCCCCTTAGTATTGGTGGGATCATATTCGTCAAAAGGTGTACAGGTGGTGGCATGACAACACGATACTCTTCATCATCAAAGTGAGCAAAACAGTCAACAACACCCACAAAGTCAAACAAACCAGCTTCCTCTTCCATCTCCAGGACTCGGAGAATCTCAAAAAACCTCTCAAGAACGCTTGCCGCACAAGCATCACTCTCTTCCATCTCTTTGGAACGCCTTAATACTCTGTGATACGTTTTAACCAGCCCAATGTAGAAATAGTACCTCATATCAGAATACTGCATAAAACCAAACTGACGGTTCAAAACCACTTCCTTGCGCAAACCTTGTTTGAAATACAACCCATACCTAGCCACAAACTGCGCTGTGAGCATAATAGTACCAAGCTGCTTGAGTGTGATCCCCTTTGCAGGGAATCTAAATGCAGGTCGAAAAAGAAAGGGTTCTAGTGCATCATCATCTACACAACAATCTTGAAGATTCTGAGGGTTACAGAGCCGAGATCCCATAAACTTTGAAAGGCGTTCAGGTTGTGGCAGGATATAATCAAAGGAGGCACCATACATGTGAGTAAAAAAGTCAAGACCACCAACAAACGCATGCAAATCAACGGTAGCCATCTCAACTCCGTCCTCCAGCTTCTCCAACTGAAGACATTCTGAGAAAAACTCAAGTACCCCGGCGGTACAACCATCCTCAGTCCTCAACAGCTGATCCGAAGGCAGTAACACTCTGGAATAACGATATTCAATCAGATTGAAAAATCTTGACTTGTTGTTCCAACCATCATCATCAGTTGGCTTCAGAAACTCAAACAGAGGATTCATAACCACTTTCTTCATCAAATCACGACGAACCCGCGGTCCATACCGAGCCACAAACTGTGCTGTGAGCTTAATGATACCAAGCTCATTGAGTGTGATCTGCTTTTCAAAGAATGCATATTCACGAGATCGAGGTCTTAGCTCAACAGGTTGCGCTTGAGTAGTAGTAGTAGGCTGGTTAGATCCGAGTGGGTGCATCTCTGGATAATGGAGCATCATGGATGAAAGGTATGCAGGTTCTGCCACAATATGATAGTCTTCATCATCAAAGTGAGCAAAACGGTCAACACCACTGACAAAAGCATGCAAATCGATCAAAGCCATCACATCTCCTTTCTCCAGCTTCTCCAACTGAAGAAGGTTGAAAAAATCCAGGAAAACACCAATAAAGCTAGCATCATTGGTCATAAAGTTTCACTGCAAGGCCTTAACACAGTAGCGTAGGCACGAACAAGGTCGTTGTAGTAATTAAACCTGGTACTAAACCGCTCCAAAAAATCAAACTGGGGTTTGTAATAGCCCAGTTTCTCTCTCAAACCACGCAGAAAAAACGAGTCGTACCGGGCCACGAACTGCGCTGTGAGCTTAATAATACCAAAGTCCTTGATTGACATGGCAGCAGATTTTTTAGGGTAACGAAAAAAGTGATAGCGATAACGAGGAGGTGGCAACGGGAATTCTATTTCTTTACGGTATTTGTTAAGCTTTTGCTTGTAGAATGGGTGACAAGGGTCTGAGTTACGCAAAAAGCTATAGGTTTTTCCATTAGAGTTTGTATCAATGGACATGAGCGTCTTCTCCAACTCCAACCCTTTTTGGGAAACCAAACGTGCAATTGTCTTGACACAACTTTTGTTTTCTGGAACGGGATTCATATTATTTAATCTGCGGCAGTGCCTCCTACCCAAGAACGGCTATGGCAAACGGAGAGAGAACGAACGAACGACTTGGAGAGATCTATTAAGAAAACGAAAAAGATCTCAACCGAAGAACCACCCTCTAGGCTTAGCTAAGCCATCTCTTTTTAAACCGAACTTAGAGACAGTGGGCACGATAGAAGGAAGGCAATTTTCCTTTTTTCTTTTTTTTGGTTCACGATCGAGTCATGTTGTGAAAAGAGAGTTCTGAGTAAAATAAGGAGCTAAAGCTGGAACCTTTATTATTTTATGCATATATAATTATCGAATTGTGTAAAGACAAAAACGATTCATAAGAAAGATGACAGAACAAAGAAAAACTTTTTTCATCAACATCAATAGACTCTCTGCTTCTTTACTTCTTGTGCTGAGCCTTGAGTTCTTTTACCTTCTTTTCAGTTTCCTTTAATGCTTTCCCGTAGATAGATACCAACTGGAAAAATGATCAAACAAACCACAAGGCAGGAAGAAGAAGAAGCAGAGTGTTTCAGGAAACTAGTCACAAGATTTTTTAGCAGAAAAAGAAAAGACATAATACTGTCTCAAATATTTACCTCGTCGATCTCTTCAGGTGAGATAATGAGCGGTGGAGACATCATAATGCTATCACCTGCAACACGGACTAACATCCCTCGCTTCTGGCACTCAGCTCCAAAGTATGCGCCAACACCTGTGAACATCATTTGAATATGGTGTAGAGATTTAGTATGGTAATGAGTTAAGGAGAATGAGACTTTTTGTTTGGTCATGAGAGAAAGAGAGAGAGAGAGAGAGATTTTACCCCATTCTGGTGGAAATGGTTCGTTCGGGGATTTGTTGTCCGCAAACTCAGTCCCAAGAATCAAACCTGTTCCTCTTATCTAGCAACCATCCCAAATGCTGTTAGTCAAATACTTCTAAAAGACAAAAACTTGTAAGTAAAGACCAAGAGAACTCGTGTACCTCTCCAATAATAGGACTACTAGAGGCAAAAGCTTTAAGACCATCTTGAAACCTTGGGGCAATTTTGGCGACATACTCTGGTATGTTCTTCTCCCTGTAATATAAAAAATATATGAAACGTCAAAAAAGTGCAGTAAGAATAGAAAAAGGAGAAACTAATATCACTTGAGTGTCAGGTTCTGAGTTTATGGCAAATTACAATCTAAAAACTGGCTCACTTAAATTGAACGAGCAAAGTGACAAAAGCTTACTTGTATATCTTTAATGCTTCAATTGCTACGGCACATGAAACTGGATGACCAGAATAAGTGAATCCGTGCGAGAAAGCACCTGAAAATATAAAAAGTTTTTAACCAGCATTGTAAGATCAGAACATTGGAATACGACTACCACGGTGAACATTTATTAGTTTACAAAAGTACCTAGTTTGTTGCTTTGGGAATAGATGACATCTGCCACTTCTTGACTCATAAGAATGGCTCCAATCGGCATATATGCTGAAGAGAGTGCCTGCATTTTAATAACATTTACAACATGTCAGGGATATTTTGCCAACAGAGCCAAAAAGCTACTAATCAGCTTGCAAAATCTCACCTTAGCTAAGGACACAAGATCTGGCTTGATGTTGTATTTGTCACAGCCAAACATTGTTCCGAGCCTTCCAAATGCACATATCACCTTAAAGGCCAAACAAAATGAAAAAGGATAATATTATATCTTCTTCTTGATCAATTTTGGGGTCATGATCCTGTGTGTGGACTGATAGTTTCATATGCACATACCTCGTCAGCGATGAACAAGATATCATATTTCTTAACAACAGCTTGGATCTGCAACACAGAAAGAGAAATTGGAATGGCAATAAGAGCCCAATATCACATCCACAAAGATCTAACCACTAAACCACATAATCATTCTAGTGGTACTTGATACCAACAACGTTTCAGAAAATGACCTTTTCAAAGTAGGTAGCAGGTGGAGGTATCACACCCCCAGCACCCATGACTGGCTCAGCTATAAAAGCACCAATCTAGTAAGAAGATATTTCTGTTAGATTGCGATACCAACATCATCTTTAATGCATAAAGACTGAAATTCACATAAGTAAATTATGTTTACAGTTTCTGGCCCCTCTTTGATGATAAGATCCTCTAAATTTTTGGCTAATCTGGTTGAGAACTCCTCTTCCGATTCGCCTGCGCAAACAATTCCACGGTTAAACTAAAAAACAATACTCTTCTTTTAAAATGGAAGTGAAAAATCACTGATACCTGGAAGATGGAAACGCCAATAATGAGGGCAATCTGTGTGTAGCACAAATGGTGCAGGTAAATCAAAATTTTGGTGCAGCGCCGGAAGGCTGGAACAACAGATAAATTTGTTAAGCAAATAAAAGGAATCTTTACCACAGATAAGAAGAATATCTGAAGATCTATATATATCCTACCCGGACAAACTTGCTGATATAAGAGTGGAGCCATGGTACCTGAAATCGTAACACCGAACTTATAAACACTTAAAAAATCTTATCAAAACAGTCAAACGAGAAATAACAAGCATATATTCTTTCTCACGATTTCTTTCTAGCGATAAATTTTTTCTTCTCGGGCCTTCCAAGTGCGTTATTGTAATACCAAACCAGCTTTACCTGCATTATACATACAAGAGATTCATAAATATCTCTTACAGGAGTACAGGACAACAGATTAGGAAATAAGTGATCAAGATACTGCGTATAGTTATAGAAACCTGGGTATCATTGGCTTCTGATCCACTGTTTGTAAAGAATGCTTTGGCCATTTTGTTGGCCGTGAACATGTCTAAAAGATCCTTAGCAAGGTCCTGTTTTAGGAGGAAAAACAGAACAGTGATTAAATTCTCTATGATTGGCATCAAGTCTACTGCCCTGAGTCCTAACAGCTCACATAAAGTAGCAGCAGACTGTAGAAAAACATCATAATAATGACATCGAAACAAAAACTCTCAAGTACCAGAGAAGGTTTAGTAGTACGGTTCCAAAAGGAGTGATAAAATGGCAAGGTCTTCAACTGCTCAACAGCTGCAGAAACAAGCCGTTGCTCATTTCCTCCTGCAAAAATTTGAGTATCAGTGAGAGACTGAATCAATGACATAATGGTAACACTTGCACAAATGTCCAGAGGTATGTACAAAGAGAAACATCAAGACAGGTGTAGTAATAGAAGGAAGATTACCTAAGGCAGTACACCAAAGACCAGCGAGAGAATCAAGATACTTTTTACCATTGTCATCAAACACATAACTTCCCTGTAAGAAGAATCCCACACTATTACATAACCGTTTGAACCAACAATTAGCAATTTAGCATAGTACAACGATGATGACATATTGATATGTACCTCAGACTTAGCAATGATCAAGGGATGTACATCAGCACTCTGCCATCCAGCAGTAAAAGGTGCAAGCATATCATGCCCCTTAGACCTGCTCTTAACCAAAATCACATTACCACTATTCATGTCTCGTTGAACCTAAAAAAGCCTTTAGTTTTCAACCCTCAAGCATCATAATATTAAAAAAAAAAACACTCACCCAACTGAATTTTGCTTCTCAGGTGATGCCTCTGTAGTGAAGATCCTCCTAGAAGTAGAGTTCCCAGATATGCATGTTGCATACCTACTGTGCAAATTAACCTGCCATGAGAAAAGAGAGAGAGAGAGAGAGAGAGATCTTATTAGCACTGATGTTTAAAAGCTATGAACCACATCACTATATATAAAACACTATTCACCACAAGAAAATTATTGGTTTCACATTTATATAAAAATATAATATTTGAAAACCTTGTACCATGATTACTGGAGAATCCTAAACAGTATATACCCAAAAAGATATGACCTTTTTAAAAAAATCTTGATCCAGGTAAATCTTGTATGTTTGAAAAAAAAAAAAAAATCACTTTTTTATCAGCCACACAAGTTTTACGCATTTCAATGTTATTCTGAATCTTGATCTACAACTAAGCGCGACGAAGATGGAAACGACAAAATTGAGTTAAAGAAGTTGAAGAAACCTGAGTTGTACGGGCCAAGCGTCGGAGGCTGTTGATGACAACCATTTTTTCTGTTCGAAGGCGAGAGTATGAAGAATCCTGGAGAGCTGAGATTGGTTAAAACAGAGGATGATGATGGCGTTATGAATCAATAAAAAATATCTCTTTGAGTTCCATTTGATTTTGTTCAGTGACGTGTCATTGAGCTATTTTATTTTATTATAATGTTCCTTTTTTGGTTTTATTTTATATAAATCAATTTAGATGCTCTTCTTCATTTAGCCAACTAGAAATACATTTATCCCAAGTTTGACTACATATTTCATTTTTGTTTGGTATCAAAGTATTAAATTTTATGTCTAACAGAAATACAGCAGTGATATTAAATGTTATGTTTAAAAATATTATACAACAGAAACATAATATTTTAATATGTTTATATATTCTAATTTCAATAGAGATAAAACTTTTTAGAATATTAATTTAAACAGCAAGAACATAATGATCACATTATAATACATAGGGATATATATGCACAAACTAACTTTACATTTTTGCAATTACTTAGGCACATAACTTAGTTTTTTGTTTTTCTTTCAATTATACATTATTAAATAATTTAAAAATCACGCTTATTATTTTATTTGTATCTCATTTTAAAATTTTTATATCAAAACATTGTTCATAATTCATGATAATACTTTGATTTAACAAATATCATTATTATTTTTGATAAAAGTACATACTTCAAATTTGAAGATATAGAGTGGCTAGTTTGGTTAATTCACCCTTATTCACCACCACAATAATTTATCTAATTTTTCAAAGAAATTATTAGACTACCTACTGAAAAAAAATATTCCTAAATATGTAAAACAATACAAAATTAGTCACAATGTCACATCATAGAATAGCTGACATTACAATCGGGTTGGCTCGGCCTGGTCCGATCCGACCTGAAATATTTCCGAACCTATATTTCAAAGCCAAGCCCGGCCCTAACAGGGTTACATGTTTTTCGGGCTTATTTTAAAGATCAAAAATTCAAATTTATAAACCTTAAAAAGCAGTGTTTAAAGATGCGCTATAAAAAAAAATCAATCAAAATTTTAATACTTTAACCAAATAAAACAATATATCATTCATATAAAATATTATAGATAAATATTTTAAAAGTATTAAGTAAATATAAAAACTTTGATTAGAGTTTTAAACTTTATTTACAATAAATCATTAATTAAAATTGTAATCAAACAAAAATGTTAACAAAAAAGTACACATATATTTGCTAAACAATTTTTTGGGTTGGTCAGAGCCCAGTCGGGCAAAGCCCGAAAAATCCTATAGACCAAATGGGTTGAACCTGAAAAACCTGATTTTTTTTGGACATATAATTTAAGTCCGAACTTAGTGTTTTTTGGGCTGAACCGGGCCAGCCCGCGAACTTTGGCTCTAATTAACATGCCTAAAATGACAACACATCACACAATATTAAAAAAAAAAAAAAAACTTTTTTGGCTTCATCCAAATATCCCAGTGCAGTAAGAGAAAGAACCTTTATTATTTGTAATCTTACTATATACATTAATGGAAGCATTAATTAAAAGGAATAGAGAGCTTAAAAGAAACATACAGTAAATAAACTGCTTGCCGTTTTACAAGTCAATAAACGCTGAAGCATAAAGCACGCGTACGGCGTGCAATCTAATCTATCATTCAATCAATCGGATCTCTGAGGAAGAGGGAAACGAAACGATAATTAAAAAAAAAAAATCCAATTTTTAATTAAGCAAGTCAATCAATTTGATTCAATTCCTATCTCTCTATCTATCTGTAACATTTTTGTCACACACATAGACATAGCTCTAGCGAGAGAGAGCCAAAAAAGAATGGACTTTTTTTGTATAGAGAGAGAAAAAGTAAGCGAGAAAGACGCTCAGTGATAGGACTGAGAAAGATCAAGAAGACGACACTCACCACCACACTCTCTAAAGATCCGATCTTTTCACTTCTCCGTCGGTAAAAAAGTTTTTGAATTTTCCCTTCTCGATGTTGTCTCTTCGTTTCTCAATCTTCCAAAGTTTGTCTGTTTGTTAAGTGTTCATTACTAAAATTCTTGGTAGAAGAGTTTTTGAGTGACTCAATTGAAGTTTCCTTCTTTTTGTTTCTGGGTGTATGTATATCAGTACAAACTGCTTATTAGTACTCTGCCCTGCAATCAAAGCTTTTTTACTTTACGGATTGAATAATTCAGTAGCTAATTGCGGAACCTTGTAGGTTTGTTGATACAATGGGTGCTTCAGGGAGATGGATTAAAGCTTTGGTTGGTTTTAAGAAATCTGATAAGTCTAAGTCTTCAAAGAAGGATGAAAATGTGAGTACTTTATGTTTTAATTGATTACAAGTGTGTCTCTTTCTATCTTTGATTATATGCCAATGTTGTTGGTTCATGTCTGTATTTGCATTATATATATTTGTTTAACTGATGGAAAGGTGAAGGTGGCGTCCAAGAGTAGGTTCGGGAGAAACAATTCAGTTGATTTCGATTTTGAAAAGTTTCAAGATGGATTTGAAGATTCCAATACGCGTAGTGTGATCGATACTGGGGTGTCTACATCAACTTCACTACAGTCATATGGGGGCACAGCTTATGAAGAACAAAGTAGGGAACATCAAGCTGCAACGCGTATTCAAACAGCTTATCGAGGATTTCTGGTATCAATTCGCCTTATGGAGTTGATCTTTTTTGTTTCCTTTAAGTCTTCTTCATGGCATGCCTTACTTATGATCTGCTAATGATATAGATTATGTCCTAAAGGGCTTATTACAGATTTATGCATGCTTGTGATTTATATAATCTCTTTCCCTTCATTTCTGTATACCATTGACTGGACTGAATAAAAAATGATACGTTTTTTTAGGCTAGAAGGGCTTTACGAGCGTTGAAGGGATTGGTTAGACTTCAAGCACTTGTTAGAGGGCATGCTGTGAGAAAACAAGCTGCTGTAACGCTTCGATGCATGCAAGCGTTGGTAAGAGTTCAGGCTCGTGTACGCGCAAGACGTGTTCGTCTCGCCTTGGAATTGGAAAGTGAAACGGGTCAGCAGACACTTCAGCAACAGCTAGCTGATGAATCCCGAGTTCGAGAAATAGAGGTGATGGTCACTTGTCTCAGTTATTTACAAAATTTGTATTTGTTGATTTTGTGGTTAACATGACTATTTGTTATCATATCTCAGGAAGGTTGGTGCGATAGCATTGGATCTGTTCAACAAATCCAAGCCAAGCTGCTAAAGAGGCAGGAAGCTGCAGCTAAGCGTGAGAGGGCTATGGCATATGCTTTGACTCACCAGGTTCACTATTCTAGTTGAGAAATAATTGTTTGAATTTGTTCATAGCTTTCCCTGAATTGTCAGTCTGGTTCTCACTGGTTCTCTTTCTTTGGACCAATTCTTAACCAATCACTATGACTTGCAAATCTGAAGCTGCCTACTTAAGTGTTCTTTTGTCTTGTTTTCTTAACTTTCTTCTGCAAAGTGTTCTTTTTTTCTGCTAAACCTTTTTGGTCATTTTTCTTTCCGTATAAGTGTTTCTATTTTACCTATGCCACCATTAATAACAGTGTCCAATGGTGTAGTTTCTTTGTGGTTGTGAAGGGATTTCTCTCTCACATAGGATGCTCTCTTGTAGTGGCAGGCAGGAACTCGACAGTTATCTGCTCACAGTGGCTTTCAACCTGACAAAAACAACTGGGGATGGAACTGGTTGGAAAGATGGATGGCTGTTCGTCCATGGGAGAACCGGTTTCTTGACAGTAACCTCAGGGATGATGCGAAATTAGGTGAAAACAGTGTGGAGCAGTCTGAGAATGTGCATAAAACGCAGATGAAAAGTGCAAGCAAGATGCCAAACACTTCAAATCTTGTATCCGGTGTTTCAAGTCAGATGACCGGCCCATGTCAGTCAGATGGTACTTCGTCTTCTCCTGGAATATCTTCAAGCATTCCAGTGGTATCCAAGGCTAAGTCAAAGCCTGCTAAAGACGATCTTGCTGTAGAAGTTAACTCAAAGCCTGGTTCTGGTCCAAGATCGCACAGCAATCCAAAAGAAAGATCAAGAGAGCCAATTAGATCTTCAAAGGAACGCTTATCTCTGCCAAACAATGGTCAGATTTCTTTCTCTACGCCTAGGAAACAGTTTGTCGTTTTCATTTTTATAATTGAGAGAATGAATAGTCTAATCAACATGCTGATAGTGATGGGGGAATCAGTTTGCATTGGTCCTAAAATTACAAACCACAGTTTAGTAGAACCCACAAATCTGATCTAATGTGTCAGTGGATAGTATACCAGGACTCAAATCAGTCTGTTTGTTCCCATTGTCCTTTTAAGTCAAAATTGTGAATATTTTTGAACAGGAAAATATTTAGGATCTCAGTCAGCTAAAGCCAACCCAGCGGGAAAACTCACGCCAACCTCTCACAAAGTAGTTGAGGAAAAATCTGCCCAAAACCAGAGAAGACGTAA
This sequence comes from Camelina sativa, assembly GCF_000633955.1. Taxonomy (NCBI): domain Eukaryota; kingdom Viridiplantae; phylum Streptophyta; class Magnoliopsida; order Brassicales; family Brassicaceae; genus Camelina; species Camelina sativa. The sequence goes on along the minus strand of NC_025703.1, from coordinate 12,203,367 downwards.
CTCCGACCCGATAAAACAGAGGCTCGCATAGCCCTGTTAAGTGTGTAGCTTGAGAACTGTCATCCCAATTCCCTCTCCCATCGTTCTGTACATACACAGCATCTGATGAACGGATAGAAAACACAAAAAAAAGGCGAAAGGCCATGGGAGAAACAGAACACAATGGTTTCCAGATGAGAGATTTGCTTGGTTTATCGATCAATCAAGAAGAGAAAGATGCTATATTGGCGTCTCTCTCTGCCTTCATTGTTGTTGTTATTTATATATTAGCCATCCTTTTCTTTTTGTCCATGGTTCTCTGGAGTGATTTTGGATTTCTTATATGGATCGGTAAGTAGTGTTATTACTTAAGTTATATGAGCTTTCTCAAGGTGTACATTCGTCAAACCTTTGCGGTTTTATGCTGGGAGTGGGGATTCCCTCTCAATGTGATTATATAGTACGTTGTCTTGTATACGTTATAAATTATGAAAGAGTGATGAAATTTTTTCATAAGAATGGTTTTTTTAAGTGAACAATTTCTAGACATGAAAGTGCAGCGCACAAAATGTCAACATATACATGAGAGTTTCTCTGGAAGAATCAAAAGTGTGGACATTTCGGATTTCTGAGTTTACAAGAAGCACCAATTGTAAGAAGCTCACATCCATGGAAGAAAACTAGTTCTACTCTAACAGTGAGAATGACCGCTAACTTCGCACAGATTCCAGTGACTCGAAGACTCAAAATTCAATCCTCAGAGTTCCAGCAACACAGCACAGAACCCATTGATTTTGAGCCTCTTCAGGAATGGGGAAGGCGTTTTGTAGAAGATCCAGAGCCTTTAAAGAAATACAACCGGTGTATCTACTTGATGTTAGAACCGGGTTGGGAGTTTGTACCAAGAACTCCAGGGGTAAACACCGGAAGCTGGTTTGAGGTTGAACTCCTTCTGAATCTTGCATCACGATGAACTGTTGATGCCAATCTGTCTTGTACCTCTCTTACTGACCCCCTTCCGGTTCTTGGGGTATCTCTAGTCGGAATATTAATCAGTGGGCCTCCATAGAAGATAGAATCACCTGTATATGTCAGTCTTCTCTCGGATTGGAGCAGCGGAAGAGGATCCCTTAGTGCTGTTGATCCAGATGAAGACTCTTGTGATGGAAGAATGGGTCTCTGATTCTGAACGTTGGCTGTTTGTGAGCTAGGATTTAGCAACCTGTTGCGAACCTCAGATGTTGTAGTTACAGGAGCTGATACATATCTCCCAGCTTCTGGATCCCAAACAACTGATGTCTTTCTCACATCCCTCAGATTAGAAGTTGCAGGAGCAGAGAGAAATAGTGGATTAGCGTCGTTTCCTCTGTGCAACACCTTATCATCAAAAGTTGAGTGCATGTGATGGGTTGTTGCAGTGAAGCGATGGCCAACTACTGTAGGATTCTGAGGGAGTGGAGCAAGTGTGACAGACTCGTGAACATGGCTTGGGCTGCTAAGATTGCTCATACCATGGCTGCCTGTGTCATACTCATCCCGGCTACCTTGGCTTGGAGCAAACGAGTTTCTAGAAAGAGATGACCTTAGATCATTGTTCCGTATCTCTTTACTCGTAGACATATGTGCATCTGTGCTGACACTACTGATGATACTAACCGTGCCAATGGAACTAAGTTCATTATCAGGTAAATGGCGATTATCTATCGGTCTTAAGACAGATGACGATGCTCTGGCTCTGGCAGCTGCCTTTGCAGCTTCATTTGGATCCAACTTTGCAAGCTTCCATGCATTACGTTTGACGGGTCTTTTCAGAGCCTTGGCGCCTTTCTCTGATCCAGGTGCATCTGGGTCTACGGTCGATGGTACCATGCGAGGGTCTAAGTGTGGAATGACTTCATCCTACATAGAGATAATGAGTAAAAATGGCAAGTCGATACCTGAACATAATCTCAGATTAAGCAATATATGTATGCCAACAATTCATACATTTCAAGTTTATACATAGGGATTGATCCCATGGATAACTAGATATGCAAATGATGTATATGAATTATATAACCCAACTATTGCAACAAAAACTCTAGTGCGTTTCACAAGAGATAAGACATGCGATGAAACAAGAATAGTTGCATGTTTTGGA
>NC_025703.1:12166784-12200212 GCF_000633955.1 Camelina sativa | reverse complement strand
CTGTTGCGAACCTCAGATGTTGTAGTTACAGGAGCTGATACATATCTCCCAGCTTCTGGATCCCAAACAACTGATGTCTTTCTCACATCCCTCAGATTAGAAGTTGCAGGAGCAGAGAGAAATAGTGGATTAGCGTCGTTTCCTCTGTGCAACACCTTATCATCAAAAGTTGAGTGCATGTGATGGGTTGTTGCAGTGAAGCGATGGCCAACTACTGTAGGATTCTGAGGGAGTGGAGCAAGTGTGACAGACTCGTGAACATGGCTTGGGCTGCTAAGATTGCTCATACCATGGCTGCCTGTGTCATACTCATCCCGGCTACCTTGGCTTGGAGCAAACGAGTTTCTAGAAAGAGATGACCTTAGATCATTGTTCCGTATCTCTTTACTCGTAGACATATGTGCATCTGTGCTGACACTACTGATGATACTAACCGTGCCAATGGAACTAAGTTCATTATCAGGTAAATGGCGATTATCTATCGGTCTTAAGACAGATGACGATGCTCTGGCTCTGGCAGCTGCCTTTGCAGCTTCATTTGGATCCAACTTTGCAAGCTTCCATGCATTACGTTTGACGGGTCTTTTCAGAGCCTTGGCGCCTTTCTCTGATCCAGGTGCATCTGGGTCTACGGTCGATGGTACCATGCGAGGGTCTAAGTGTGGAATGACTTCATCCTACATAGAGATAATGAGTAAAAATGGCAAGTCGATACCTGAACATAATCTCAGATTAAGCAATATATGTATGCCAACAATTCATACATTTCAAGTTTATACATAGGGATTGATCCCATGGATAACTAGATATGCAAATGATGTATATGAATTATATAACCCAACTATTGCAACAAAAACTCTAGTGCGTTTCACAAGAGATAAGACATGCGATGAAACAAGAATAGTTGCATGTTTTGGAAAAGATAAAGTTACCTGATTATCAAATACTCTAGGTGGAGTGCACCAGACCCCCTTGTATGGTAGACCAAGAGAACNCGGAAGAGGATCCCTTAGTGCTGTTGATCCAGATGAAGACTCTTGTGATGGAAGAATGGGTCTCTGATTCTGAACGTTGGCTGTTTGTGAGCTAGGATTTAGCAACCTGTTGCGAACCTCAGATGTTGTAGTTACAGGAGCTGATACATATCTCCCAGCTTCTGGATCCCAAACAACTGANTCAGTGTTAAACAGAAGAGAAGTTCACAAATGCATATACTAGAACAAGCCATCATCGAGATATAAACAAAATTATAGACATAAGTTTAATACAATAGTTAGAGCTTCTTAATTAGGAAACAATATATGGAGAGCATGGATCTCTAGAGCTAGTCACTTCTATCTTTTAAAAAAGTCTTAGCACGATATCTAACTGTCAGAAATTATAAGTGACTAATATCAGAAGTAGCTTCTCTCCCACTGACCTTTTTGATGAGGAGCATGTGGAAAAAAAGAAGTTCACCCAGCGGAAAACATGCCAGAATGGAAACAACAGTGCAAAGACCCTACATAATAGCAGATGACATTAAGAACATTGACGACAGAAGCTAACCTCAAAGCAACGGTATCACACCAAGAATACACTTACAACAACTGCTGCAAAAGGTGCACGAGAGAAACTATTTCCAAGTCTATCGACAATTTCAGTTTCCATGCTCTTCTTATTAACAAATACACGCACTATAACTGCAATTCCAATTGCTGCTTCAATAATGAGCTGAGGAGGGAATAAGCGTAACGTGTTAGTGGTTCAGTGAGAAATAAGTACAAAAAAATAACAGATACGAGGTAAGGTATAAACATACCCAGAGAAGACCGGCACTCATCAGAGAGACAAAAGTCATGTAGTTTTTACGGCCGACGCAATTGTTAAGCCACTGTAGCAATTATTAAAACTATGTCATCAACTGAACCAAATGTTCAGAAAAGGGCAACTGATTGCAAGAAAACAATCGAAACATCAGAATGTTACCTTGCAATGATGGTCGAAACCATCAACACACTTATCACAACTCCGACAATGCTTGCTGAACTTGCGTACCTGTTAAACATACATAGTTCAGAACAAAAATACATACACATTTAACTAAATTCTGAGGAAAAATTCTTTCCCTAGACTTTCTAAAACTATTTAGTATTATCTACTGCTCATACATTATCAAGTTTTCATATTAAAGAGCATACATGTATGGTACACAAGTCATATACAACCACGGGGACTTGATATAGCTTCCTGAAGTTTGGAACCATGTTACCATACCTCAGAATTGCACAATGTACAAAACAAAGCCTCTTCACTATTTCCTTGTTGTTCAGCCGTCTCTTCCTTCCTACGACAGTCTTCAAGAACAAAGACTAAGCAGAAGATAGCCAGAGGATTATAGCAAGATTTCCTAGGAACAGATTCCACTCTTTGAGCATCTCCTTCTCCAACAGAACCTTTGACACTAGAGTTTGCTGCAAAGTTAGAACTCCTGCTGACAACAGAAGGAGAAGCCTGCAACTGACTCCCAGTATCATCAAAATCCCTGGACAAGGCACGACCCATGTCATCTCCAATCACGCCTTTATCAAATATAGACATGATTCTTGGATCCGCAGGATTGATTGCAGTACAACGAACATACAAAACGAAAACAAGAAGAGCCTACAACAACAACACATGATACATAGACGTTTAAAGCTGTCAGATTCATAAATGCATCATCAATATCAATATACATCATGTTTAAGAAGGAAGTATTAAAAAACATACCACAGGAGAGTAAACACCAATCAAAACGTATTCCCAAATACGACCTCCAACGAAAGGAGCGAAGAAAGCATAGTAAGCAACCACCAACAAGCAAAACACAGTAATCGCAATCACCTGAGAGAATAATACACAGAACCCAGTTGAAATCAGAGCAATTCGTGACTATTCGATTGAGAAGATTCTAGAAACCAATTTTTTTTTTACCTGAAGTGTGTGAGCAGGAAGTTGCCAACCGTGTTTCCTCACCATACCTTCTTCTTCTCCAATAGCAAGAAACAATTAAGTCAGTATAAAAAAAACTAAAATTTCTGACAACGTCTCCGTCACGTTGCCGTCGTCGCCACCGCCTGAAGCGATCAAGTGAAGAGTGTTTTGTTGCTCGGGGGAAAAAGTTTGGTCTCTCTCTCTCTCTCTGTTACAACAGTCTTACTGTGGGTTTGGTTTAGTCAAATAATTGAAGTCGAAATTGTTTGACCTGACTTATTAGCAATTTACTAATTTAGCATTAGTGGACTAATTATATTTATAGTTTTTTTTTTGTGTGTGAGGCATAATTAATTACTGTGTGTACAAAAATTAAATAGAAGAAGTGATTCAAACTAGCTATAGAAGGGCTATTGGCTTTTGATTGTGCTTTTTTCTTTTATGGATTTTATTTTGAATTCATAATGTATGGTTTTCAATTGTTCATATTCTATTAGCTAATATAGTAATATGTAAAGAAAATTAGGAAATAAAAAATTTTGACTATTAAAAATATTACTTAATGAGTTTGTGGAATACAAAATTACATAAACCTGTCATACTATTTATAGCTTTTTTTGTCATACTATTTATAGCTTATGAATTTTAAAATGATCAAACAATTTTTTTTGTAGTTCATCGTAATTTTTTATATTTCCATTGTAAAAATCTTATAAAATTAGTGAAATGATCTTAGCGCAGTGACAGCAGGTAAGTCCATTTGTAAAAGGCATCATCACACCCGGGATCGAATCCCGGCTCCTACGAATGTAGGAATTTGGCTAATAGGCTGGCCAGTTTATGGCTCAATGGTTGACAAAAAAAAAGTCTTATAAAATTGGTATTTTTTCCATGGTTGATAATATTATAGCAGCTAAATAATATTATACTAAATTATTCAAAAACTAAAATTAAGTTACTTAAAAAAGCTGTAAACAGATTTTTTTATCTACTTCGATTTAGTAATTGTTAGAGTGGTTCTCATAAGTGAAACAAAGTAGTTGAAATTTTGAACCCAAAAAAAAAAATTATTGAAATTTTGACCCCAAAAAAAAAACTAAAATAGTTGAAACAAAGTCAGTAATCGTTATGGTACAAAGGACCAAAACCAAACCAAATTGTAGAAGAATCCTAAAATAACTTAATAAGTCTAGTCGATGACCCTATGGCCCTTATCCCCAGTTTTAAAAATCTCCACCTAGTACCGATTACGCCCCGTAAAATCGCTAGGTCCATTTTCTTCGTCTCGATTAATGACCAATCTCCGCCTAGCATCAATTATCTAAATTTATCTGTCTAATTTGATTATAATCTGATTACTTTCCGCTTAATTTTGTATATAATAATTATTTTTAGAGCCAAATATAAATCAAATATGTATTTTTTTGTTATTTAGTCATTTAAATTAAGAGTTTATAATGTTTTATAATAATTAATGTATAAATTTTTAATGAAAATCATAATTTTTTTTTAAATTACGTTTTTATGTGTTTACCGTAATTTTAAAGACAATATTATAGTTTTATATTTTATTTGATATTATTATTTTAACATAAACAGAATTATACATATATTTAATACTATATATTTTTATTTTATTATTAATTTAATAAAATAATCTCTGATTTTCTCGTTCGACGCTAGACCCACCTTGACTGTCCGACTAACGTCTAGCAATTTCTAAAACCGGACCCTATCTAATAATCTCATCATGTCATTATTCACGCTTCCTCTCTAACGTTTATATTTTTGTCTTTTGATCCCACGAGAAGTTTTGGCACGCGCAACGCGTGCGCAGTGTTTGTGTAAAATTGCGAACACAAAAAGTTGGTTTTATTAATTAAAAAATAATCAAAAATGAAAAGATATTATATTATTACCAAAAACATGGTGTGATGCATTGCGTTTAGACACAGAGAAGAAACCCTAGAAAACTCAAAGACGAACGAATCCGTGGATCTTCCGCCCACTCGCTTCCTCAGATCGCGTGAACACCACTCACCAAATTTTTCTTCTCTTTTCTCTCCTCTTTTCTCTCCTCTTCTTCTCTCTATCTCCCCTTTTCGCAGATCGAAACGCCAACTCGCACCCGATTGGCGCGTGCCTTCTTCTTCTTCTTCTTCTTCCTCGATTCATCTTCTTACTCCTCTTCCTCGAGATTACAGAAAGAGAGGTGCTTTTCTCAGTTTCTGTTCTCGATTCATCTTTGTTTCGTATATCTTCTCTGTTTCGTACGAGGTAGATTAAAAAAAAGTTTCATTTTTTAGTTTTTGTTTTGTTCTGTAGTGAATGAACCCACAAGAAATGATGTGTTACACAGTGTTTTTGATCAGTTTTTTGGAATTTGATTTGACAATTCGTATATCTTATGATTTACCCACTAATAATTTAGCTCCAAGTTACGTTTTTTTTCCCCTGCAATTGTAAGCACAAAAATCCTTGAAAGGTTTGATTTTGATGGATTCTTTGATTGTGTTCTAGGAAAATTTCTTGTCATGGATATAGATCTTCGACTGCATTCAGGTGACCTATGCAAAGGAGATGATGATGAAGATAGAGGACTTGATAATGTGTTACAGAATGACCACAAACTTCACGATGCTGCTGCTGCTGATGAAGAAGAAGATATTGATATTGGCAAAATTGAGGATGTTACTGTCGAGGTACATACTGATGACAGTCTTGGCATGAGTCTTCCACCTGGGGATTTGGTTGACTACACTGAGGGTATGATGAACCTTGAGCCTCTCAATGGTATGGAGTTTGAGTCTCACGGTGAAGCGTATTCGTTTTACCAGGAGTATTCTCGAGCTATTGGGTTCAATACTGCGATACAGAACAGTCGTAGGTCGAAAACTACTAGAGAGTTTATTGATGCCAAGTTTGCTTGCTCCAGGTATGGTACTAAAAGAGAATATGACAAATCTTTTAATAGGCCACGAGCTAGGCAGAGCAAGCAGGACCCGGATAATATGGCTGGTCGGCGAACGTGTGCAAAAACTGACTGCAAAGCTAGTATGCATGTTAAGAGAAGGCCTGATGGGAAATGGGTTATTCACAGCTTTGTGAGGGAGCATAATCATGAGCTTTTACCTGCACAAGCTGTGAGTGAACAGACTAGAAAGATCTATGCTGCAATGGCTAAACAGTTTGCTGAATACAAAACTATCAGCCTAAAAAGCGATTCGAAAAGTTCTTTTGAGAAAGGAAGGACTGTATCAGTGGAGACAGGGGATTTTAAAATCCTGCTTGACTTCTTGTCACGGATGCAAACTTTGAATTCCAACTTCTTCTATGCGGTAGATCTGGGGGAGGATCAGCGAGTGAAGAATGTATTTTGGGTAGATGCAAAGAGCAGGCATAACTATGGCAGTTTTTGCGATGTTGTTTCTCTAGACACCACCTATGTGAGAAACAAGTACAAGATGCCACTTGCTATTTTTGTTGGAGTCAACCAGCACTACCAGTATATGGTCCTTGGGTGTGCCTTGATATCCGATGAGAGTGCATCAACGTTTTCTTGGTTGATGGAAACCTGGCTGAGAGCGATGGGGGGACAAGCTCCAAAGGTTTTGATCACTGAGCTAGACGCTGTAATGAACTCCATTGTTCCCGAAATCTTCCCCAATACACGACATTGCCTTTTTCTTTGGCATGTATTGATGAAGGTTACTGAGAATCTTGGTCAAGTTATTAAGGAACATGATAATTTTATGCCAAAGTTTGAGAAATGCATCTATAAATCATGGAAAGAGGAAGACTTTGCGAGAAAATGGTGGAAGAATCTTGCTAGATTCGGCCTCAAAGAAGATCAATGGATGCATTCTTTATATGAAGGCCGCAAGAAATGGGCACCGACCTACATGACTGATGTGCTTCTGGCAGGGATGTCAACATCTCAAAGAGCTGATAGTATTAATGCTTTCTTTGACAAGTACATGCATAAGAAGACTAGTGTACTAGAATTTTTGAAACTATACGATACAATTTTGCAAGATAGATGTGAAGAAGAAGCCAAAGCTGATTCTGAAACGTGGAACAAACAGCCAGCATTGAAGTCTCCATCACCATTTGAGAAGAGTGTCTCTGAAGTCTATACTCCTGCAGTATTCAAAAAGTTCCAAATTGAAGTTTTGGGTGCAATCGCGTGTAGTCCCAGGGAGGAGGGCCGAGATGCCACATGCTCTACTTTTAGAGTTCAGGATTTTGAAAACGATCAGGACTTCGTGGTAACATGGAACCAAGCGAAGGCTGAAGTCTCCTGCAACTGTCGTTTATTTGAGTATAAAGGCTATCTTTGCAGACACACTCTTAATGTTCTTCAGTGTTGTCATCTTTCTTCCATCCCCTCACAGTACATATTGAAACGGTGGACAAAAGATGCAAAGAGCCGGCATTTTCCAGGAGAACCTCAGCAGTTGCAGACTAGGCTGCTACGGTATAATGATTTGTGCCAACGAGCACTAAAGCTGACTGAAGAGGCATCCTTCTCTCAAGAGAGTTACAATATTGCATTCGGTGCTATTGAAGGAGCTTTAGGAAACTGTGCTGGTATTAATACTTCTGGCAGAAGTCTTCCAGATGTGGTCACGTCACCAACTCAAGGTCTGATTTCTGTCGAGGAGGATAACCAGAGCAGAAATGCAGGCAAGACAAGCAAGAAAAAGAATCCAACTAAGAAAAGAAAAGTAATTTCTTGTTTACTACCTCTCTATGTAGACAGCTTAAGGATTTTGTTGGCTTTGCGTTTTTATGCTTTGCAAGTCTGATGATCCTGAATACATAATTCCAGGTGAACTCAGAGCCGGAGGTTATGCCAGTTGCACCGCCAGAAAGCTTGCAACAGATGGTCTGTCTTTGTTGACATGTCGTAGCAAGCCTCTTTAAAACTCAAGTCGCCTTAGTATTTCATATCCCAATTTTGTAATCGCAGGATAAGCTGAGCTCAAGGGCAGTCAGCATAGAAAGTTATTATGGAACACAGCAGAGCGTACAAGGAATGGTAAAAAAGCATAACATAAGTGCATTTTTATTCACTTATAGATTGAGATTTATGTATGTAGTATGTTCTGATATGTGTGTTTTACAGGTCCAGCTGAACTTAATGGCGCCAACTCGCGATAATTTCTATGGGAGTCAACAAACAATGCAAGGATTGGTATGAAAATCGACCATGACATATGTGTAAAAGTAGCTTCTGCTGTTTTTTTCTTTCATTAACTTTGGATAAAAAAAAAATCCCGGCTGGTTTTCTGTAGCGACAGTTGAACTCGCTAGCACCAAGTTACGACAGTTACTACGGTGCTCAGCAAGGCATCCATGGACCGGTACCCTACCTATTTCTCTGTGCTTTCATGAGCATTGTCAATCTTTTAACAAGCCTCCCAAACAAGTACTAAAAAAGTCTACTAATGCTCTTACTTTGTTGTTTCTTCTAGGGAGTAGATTTCTTCCGGCCTCCCAATTACCCTTACGATATCCCGGTAAACTATTGCAGTTGTGTAATAAAAGATCACTCTTTTTTCTTTTCCTATATATATCAATTGGTCATCTTTTTGTTCATGGTCATTACTGTGCAGGATATGTGAGGACAACGCAGTTGCATGAGGATGCGTCTAGACACTCGTAAACCAAATTATAAGCATATCCACAAAATCTTAAGAGTCAAGACTGGATGAAAAGGTTCAAACCTCGGAGAACGAAAGCGCATCAGGCACTAGAATGTGATAAGGTTCAGAACAGGACACGAGTCAAAAGCTCCGTTTTATCTTCTCAAGTGTTAAGATAGGATGTTATTGTTTCGCTTATAATTCCAGAGATTCGATTCTGTTAATATTGTTTGTATTAGTTCTGATGATCATATGTTTGATCATTGACTGTTCGATTTAAGAGGAGAAGAAAACAGTGTTACGAGAATATTCTCTATTTGTAAACTCTTGTTGATTCTTTTGATTAAGTTTCTTAGATTTAGTATCTTGTGATGGTATATCTTGATCCCCTAATCAATATAATTCTTAACCTCAACCACTAGATTAAGCTTTGCATGAACTCATAAACCCTTACTAAATGAAATCTAAATCTAATCAAACCGTAAACATTGAATTCTAAATCCAAATCCATGTCTTAAATTTTGTTGGAACGCATAATCCAAACCAAGTCAAAGGAGACAGGAATTTCCAAACTTCAATCTCGACGGTTTAGGTGTCGTTAATTTAAGAACTGGTTCATTAAGTGGTACTCAAGCACTCTCTAATTAGCAGTTGTACTAGCCCATTTCCATAATAATAGAGTATTACTATTATACATTTCAATTCCTATTGATTCTTGATCTTAAATCCTTCTTTTTAATCATCAATTGAAAAACACACAAATATACTTATAATGTAAGTATATACACAACTTTTGTACACAATAAAAACATACACAACTATCTCTAACAAGGTGGCACAAGTTTGGTGTCATTGTGTAGAGAAAAAAAACATAAATTTGGGCTAAAAACAAAAATACAACAAATTCCAGCCATCTCATAGATGGAAGATTTGATCAGTGTGTTACATACCTACGTATGAGTCGGTAATTTTCTTAGTTAGAATTTGTATTTTGTCTCATTTCAACATGAGTTAGAATATCTACTACTGACTAAAAGCTCTATCTCTCTCTAATCTCTATATATACAGTTAGTTCACGCACAGCTTGCGAAATAATACTGTTTGAAGTTTGGCGACTACTTTGGATGTATCGACAAGTTTGGTGCACTAACTAGGGCACTAAAGAAATGGGGAGGTCAATGTGTCTACGTAAAAAATTGGACGAAAATATGCAATTGAAACAAGTTGACAGAGAATGACTCCATCCTATGCGAAATTCTTTGAGACAATGACAAACTCGTTTATGCAATCAAGATTCACATCATCCCTGATGGAGATCATACCTAACTATGTTTCAGATTTGTAAGGATCAAACTCTACTATGTTTCAGCTAAGATAAGATTAAAGAGTTTTGATATAGACTACAATAACCACCTCTATATTCAATTTTAAAAATTCCGGTTTAGAAAACAAACCGGGAAATCACACTAAACACAATACGTTACTTTGAATTATTGGCCTTGAATTATTGGTAAAGAGTTTTAATGGACCAAAAAAATTCAGTCTAGTAGGAGTAGAATAAACTCGTTTTCGATTATAAATCCAAATTGTTTAACGGAATAATCCAAGGGATTTTAGTAATCAATCTGTCGTAGCCACTACATATACCAGCTTAATTTTATTTTTTCCTTCTTCTCGACATGTAGCTATCATTTTTTCATCACCAATTCAAACAAGCAACTTTATGATTTCATAATTAGAATAAATTCAGCCGCATCGGTGGAGAAAATATTTATGTAAAAAAAAGTCCAGTTTCAGTAAATATCTGCGGTATTTTGTAAACAATAACAGAAATGTGGTTTCTTACAAATCTTCAAAAAATTGTCATACTTGGTAAATAACAAAAGTTCTGAGCTTAGGTCAAAAAAACAAACTAAAACCGATCGTGCAAATTAAACCTAACCTTTTGTTGGTGTTAAGATTACAAACAAAACTAATTATGGATCATAATCTATTTGATTACTGATTACTAATTATGATTACTTGATTTGGATGCACCTTTTATTAATGTATTGAACAAGGTAATGCTTTATCCATCAGATTCCACGCTTCTATATATAAACTAGCTCAATCTGAACTGTTGAAGCTAGTTTTTTCCGTTGCGATTGCAACCGTTAATTTTTTTTTGTGTGTGTAATGAATATTGTGAAGACAAGACATCATCGCATAATCATATTTATGATATATTTTTTAGTGATTGTTTAGTTTGTTTTGTTGAAAAACAGGCATGTGATAATGTGATAAACGAAACAGTTTTAAATGTTTTTAAATTATGAATGAGCGTTAAGATGAATATTTAGAATGATATTTTTATTTTTCTAATAGAATCTTCATTTCATTAACAAAATTATGACCTCCATGATTCACTTTTTTGGCTCTGCTAGCTGAAAAGAATTACAAGTTTAATGAGTTTTTTTTTTATTTTCAAAACACTTAATCATATATATTTAGATATAATTCTTATAAGCAAACGAAGAGTTGGAATAATCATAACATTTGTTTTCACATCGTATATAATTTACGACAATTCATTTATTTTAAATATATATTTTTAATAAAAAGTAAAATAAAATTTGATATTAATCAACATTTAATTTAGATACATAATCCCAATATTAGAAGAAAACAAAACTCATAAGAATGTGTATTTGATAAACTCACACCGAGTTCGTTTCATCATTCATATTAGGCCTGGGCGTTCGGATATCGGATCAGATTCGGTTCGGATATTTCGGATTTCGGATTTTTTGGATATCAGCTTTAATATCCATTCAGATATTTAAAAAATTCGGATCGGTTTCGGTTTGGATAATTCAAATTTCGGATCGGTTCGGATATATTGTCGATAACCAAAATTAAACTAAATTTATTGGATAAGGTTTTATTCGGATATCTTTTAATCTGATTGTATCCAAAAAACCATACTAACCAAGTATTTGAAAAAAATAGAAATGAAATTAATAAAAAGTTTAAAGTTCAAACTAACATAAAATTATACCCATACATAAAAGTGCGACGTACTGAACATCCAAAATGAGACATAAGACCGTGTCAATAATAAAAAATAAAAACCAAAGTAAACAATGACGTAGATATAGGAGTATATCTACGATTTGTGTATATTGTATATAGTTAGGTGTGTATATCTATATCAACGATACATGTATATCGTATATATTTACGTATACATCTATCTTTATAAAGTTGTTTCTTATATTTTCGGTTATATTCGAATATCTATTGGATATCGGTTCGGATCGGATTTAATCCGATATCCAAAAATAATGAAAACAAAAACCGATCGGTTATTTCCTCAATATCGGTTCGGTTTTTATCCGATTTTTTTGGTTCGGATTCGGTTCGGATTTTCGGATTCGGATTTTATACCCAGGCCTAATTCATATTATCTAAAATCTTGAGAATCAAATCAAACTCTATTTTGATAGGAATTTTTTTTATTTTATCTATAATTCACTAAAATAATTAATTAATTTCATTACTCAAACTATATAAAAATATACTAGTATTTTCAAAAAATATAAGAAAATATAACCTACAGTTTTATAATTTCCCATGTCCTGCTCTTTTTCTTTTATTTCACAACTATTGTATTATGAGGTGTTATTGGTTTGTTATATAAATAGAATATTAATAACTTTAGATGTTATGTATAATTTTTTGTTATTCAATCAAGACTTTGTTAAACTCTGTTTGGTGTTATTAGTTTGTGATTTGTAAAAAATCATTTAAATCAGAATTTTATAAAGTAAATAAAAGTTTTGTGTTATTCAACAAAAAAATATATATAATTGTTAATAAATTCAATTATTATGTTATTAGTTTATGATTTTATATGCTTTTTTTCATAAAATAAAATAATAAAAAATTATTATTAAAATACAGATTGGTTGGGATACTTTACAAAATTATAGAAAAACCAATCAACAAGAAATTTGGAGAAGAGTCCTAATACGTGATTTAAATGGCTTTTTACAGCAAAGATCTCATTGTACAGCAAGCTTATGTGTAGCAAATTGGCTCAGGATCGGGCTACCCCAATTACCAGAACATCATCAACAACAAAAATTCAGATTCATATTCAAAAAACATCATCCCAAAATAAGTAAATTAAAAAATCTAAAGGCTCGCATTAAAAAAGAATAAACCTTCTTCTCTGAGTTAAGGCGCTGGACGCTCGCCGTCAATCCCTGATAAGGGCAGAGGATGGTGCAGGTGTCTCACCACAATATTTCTCCTAAATCTTGAAGATTTGTCATAGTTTCCATAGTAAAACCAACCCCCAAAAATTTTAAACCTCTCTAGCAGATTTTTAAATTTTTTCACTTATTCGCTTTTTCTGATTTTATTGAAGTGATCAAAATTGTTTAAATTAGAATCTAATAAAAGTAAGGGTAAAAATTACAATATTTTCAAATTTATAAGAGTAAGCTACCGCTCTATCCCATATTTATTTTTAAATTTTTTTTTTCAGTACAGTGTAATTACTAATTGTTACAAAACTTAATTTTACAATTTTAGTACATAACAAATATGCATGGAAAGGGAAAATATGCTCTCCTTCTTTAACTATCTATTATATATATTTGTTAGATGCTTCTACCAAAAGAGTATATATATTTGATAGATGCAGAATTTGTAACTAAGAAAGAGGACAAAAATTATGTAGTTCCTATTATACGTATAACCTATCACCACGACGTCAAATCAGATTATGGTTTTCTTTGAAATTTCTCATTAGCTTCCTCTTCCGTCGTCTCTTAATTCAAAAGTCACCTACCCAATCAATTAATTATATATATACTGCGTAAATGATACTTGTCAATTATGCAAACACTAGTAGTAATTTCCTTAGTTTATCATCACAGTGGATTTAAAGAATCATTATCTTAACTACTCAATCTCCCAGGGTTAAGAAAAACATATATCATACTATACGTACTTGTACCTCATACGACATATCTTGAATTTCCTACGAAACTTAATATTAGAGACACTTTTCTTTACATGGTTACATTTTAACCATTATTAGCTGCAAGTTCTTGAAACTTTATTCTATAGTGATCTTATAAGTTATAATGTCTTGACTATCATAGAAATTATTTCTTAATAATCGGCTAATCATTTTCTCTGATTAAAAACAGTCTATGTACACTTCCCATATGTTATGGGTTGAACGAAACATTCAGTGTATCATATTTTATTTACGTCGATCGATATTTAAATACTATACACATGTATATTATAGTTTAAAACAAATGTCATGTAAACCATTATTATTATCGTACGACAGTCGTTATTTTTAATTCATGCCATATAATACGGCTACTACACTAACTCACTAAGCATATTAAGTATCTAGTGTGCTATATAAAACGGCTACTACACTATTTAGCACTAACCAGGCAAGAGGCAACGTGATTATGAATATCTTTAACGTTTCGTTTGGAAATCTATGCCGTCACCTTTGTGACGATTATATAAAGAGAGGGACTTGTTAAGTATTTAATAAAAGAATAATACACACAGTGAAATGGGCCAATGTCGTCAACTTGTTGAGAAAGTAGCCAATACCAAACTAAACTCTAGTTTATTGGTAAAATTCAACTATTGTAATTGTAACTTCGTATGGTCAATTAGTATTACTTTTTCTATTTATGATATTATCGAATCATATCAAACCATATTAATAAAAGTACCTAAGGAATTACAACTTTTTTTTGTTTTTGAAATTTTAGGAGGAATGAAATGTAAAGCCAAACAAATCCACGTGTAATTAGAAAAATAAACGGTCATGATTGATTTAGAATAGTCTTCCTTTGACTAAGTCTTAATAAAAAAACACAATCAAATAAATATATAAAGAACTAAACGAAGGCAAATGCTTTTTTCTTTCTTACAATCCTTGAGAGTCTTGTCTTTAGACACAGAAATGGCTAACCCCAACGAGTGGTCTCAGTTCTACAACACCAACCAAACCTTCTTCACAACTTCCACCACTGTTTCAACCGCTGTCACAACCACCACCACCGGTAGTGATACCACCTCTATAGACTCTCGTCTGAGTCCAGAGACCGGCCGTGTAACCAAGCCAGCACGTAGAAGATCAAGAGCCTCACGTAGAACACCAACAACGCTTCTCAACACCGACACTTCCAACTTCCGCGCCATGGTTCAGCAATACACTGGCGGTCCATCAGCTATGGCTTTCGGGTCTGGTAATACTACTTCTGGTTTCAGCCTCACTTCTTCGTCTGATCCATCCGCTGGATCTTCTCAACAAGTTCCTTGGCAATACAATTTCCAGCCTCACGCGCCGCTGCAACAGCAGCCGCAACGGCCTTACATGTTCTCGTTGAACAACGTGAACCCTATGGTCGGGTATAGTAACATGAACAACCCTAATACGGTTGTTTCGGGTATGTTTGGGACGGTGGATGGTTCTAGTGGAGGAGGTTCTGCTCCGTCGCTTAAGGAGGCTACGAATAGTAATACTTCTTCGTCGAGGTTGCAATGAGAAAACGATTGGATTCTTTTTGAATTTTTTCTTCTTCTTTTTTTTTTGGGTTTTCGCATAAAGGCAGAAATGTTAGGTACTGACTTTCTTTGTCATAGAATGAAAACTTTGACTTTTTTTTGTATATTACATTTTTTTTCTTTCATATTTGAGATTTATCTTTATCTTGGGCTTTTAGCATAAATCTGAAGTTGCATATATACTTGCAATTCAAATTGCAAATTGTCACATAGAAAAGAAAAAAAAATTCCAAACAAATCCATACATCTTAAATTTGAAGGAAAAAAATTATCATTTATAAATGGATTTCATATACTTTTATTAGACTTAATTAGTTCAAATAAAATTAAAACAATATGCTCGAATGCCAATATTATGAATTATCACATATACCAAAATACAAATATTTTCACGTGTAAAGTTCTCACGTGCATGTGTAAAGAAGCTAGAATTCTCAAGTTTCTTGGTCAAAGAATGCATATAAAACGTGCATAGAATGGAGAAAATAGCCAACTAGCTTAACTCCAACATTTGGATATATAGTATATATTCGAACATGAAACCAATGTTGGATGTAACTTTACCAAATTAGCGCAATAATTGAGAATATGAATCCTTAGAATTTATTTTTCTTATGGCTCTTAATAAATAGTTTCATATCATCATATCATATGACTTGTCGAAAGGAGAAAACAGTGGATAGCCGTTTCCTTTACACAATTTGATCGGCTTCAAATTTTAAAACTTGTTTGCCTTTTAATATTTTTATATTAAGATTATAATTGAAATATAGTGACGGATAACTTTCTTAAAGACCAGAATAAATCTAAAACAATAAAATATGGAGAAAAGAGTCTCATTGGATCATATAGAGACCCGAACTTGCCTTTCGTTCGGAAACAAAGAGAATAGTGTTTTGGTGAAGGTAGGCTACCAACATGCCTAGATTCTTACGTTATCGTTTTTTTCCTATTTTCTTTCCAATCCGTCGCGTTAATATTAATTGTGATTGTAATTTGTAATTATGACTTAGACGGGTCTTTGACGTAGATCGATCGATGTAAGATAGAGTTTGGCTAATATACCAAAGCCTCGCATTCACAAGAGATAACTTATAGCTGTAGTATGTCTTTAGATTTTTTTTTTTTTTTTTTTTNTTGGCATTTCTTTAGATTTTAGATTCTTACGATAAATCCTTATTTTTAATGAAAAAGAATAATTTATCATGCCGTAGGCGTGTTTCTTTTAAACCAAAAACAAAAACAAAAACAAATCTTATTATATAAAAGGGAATATTACATTGACGATTGTGACAAATATGAGTGAGAAATGGTTTGGGAAGAGGGGATGAATCTAAAACACATTGTGGGTCCAATTTATATTCTGCCTAACAGTGAAATTTCACTTCTTTTTTTATTAATTTCACTTCTTTTTTATTTTCTTAATATACATTTTTTTAGTTCAATCACCGCTTAGTAAGAGCAAGTCCAATGGAAAAATACAATTTTGAGACTCTTATATATATATATATATATTTTTATATTAACTTGTGTACTTTTTTTAAATAAGAACTTTTAGAAGATTAACTAAAATTATCCTCCTCCAATAGTAAAACTTTAGTTGGGGTTTTTATTTTTGAAAATTTTTTTTTTTAAGTAGAACATAATTAGTTTAAATATTTTAGATTTTATAAAAATGGGAAATTATTGCATTTCATAAATTTTTAAACATACAAAACATAAAAGCATATTAAAAATAGAAATACAAATTAAAATAGAAAAAAAATTAGTTGTAATCTTGAATTGTGCCAAATTAATTTTTGCCAAATATTCTCGGTCAAATCACCTTTCAAATGTTGATGCAAAATAAATAAAAAATTATACTAAAGGGTTCGTCTAACCCTTAAGTGACACATCACAGCCTCTTATACACTATTCAGACAGTTCTTATTAATTACACAATTTTTTATATGTTTTTTCCTTCTTTTTCCTTCAAATCTGAGCTTAAAACCTACTTTGGAGGTGGTCTAAGTTATTTACTATACAAAACATTTAAAGATGCTTTAGAATCTTTATCTTTATAGATTCTAATGTTATATACTTATATATATAATTAAGTTCTATCTCTCTCCACATCATATATGTTAGTTAATGTTTTTCAAATGGTTTAGTGAATCCCGTAAAATAAATTTAATTCTAAATATTCTTAGAAATAGAAATTTCATAAATTCTCAAATCACAATAATAACAATGTTTTTATAAATTAAGTTACATATGTCTTACACGTATATTTAGTTTATAAATATTTTGAAGTTACGAATTTTGTTTTACTAGATAGTGACCCACGGTTTAGCGTGAAAAAATATTTACGTAAATTTAGATTTGTGTGTTACAAAATAATAGTAGAAATTTCTTTATCCTATATATTTTATAAAATTATATATTTAATTTACTTAATTTCATATTTCGATTTTGACCCGTAGCGAATACTATTATTTAGGTTTGGTTTGGGTGTAATATCAAATTTGTTAATTATAAATTTTGTAAAATTTTTTTAAAAAAACCCAACAAAACATGTATAGACCCGTGATCTTGTATTACATATTATATGAATATAAATATATATTTTTTAAGTATAAGTTTTAGATTTGGCCAAAAATTTCTGTTTGTATATATATTTAATATGATTATTTAATGAAAATGAAGCAGGTAACGAATATTAGCTCTAGTTTTTTTTTACATGAAATTTTAGATAAACATCACATTTTTTTTTTCTTGTCATCTGATAAAAAAAACGAAATAACAGTAAGAGTTCAAAGACACCAAGAAGCAAGGAAACAAAGGAAACAAAACACTTGATACTGAATTCAATCGACTCTCCAAGTGGAACAAAAAGAACCGAGCCAAAAACAGAGCCAAACGGAAGCCAGGAGTCTGGTACCAACCTTCGCCGACCCTCCTCTACCCTTACCAAGACCCAAACAATCTAATGACCCATATCAAACCGCACTTGATCATGCAACCAAGATGGGCCTCCAAGTGATAAATACGACTGGAACCTGCCGTCTCTTGTAACACTTTTAGCAATCGCTACAGCCACCTGATTCGCTGATCCAGCCACTTGATGACATTCCCAGTATTCAAAGCGCGATAAACATCACATTTATGATTTGTTTTAATTATGAAAATAAAAATAATTATACCAGTAAAGTTTTACAAGTGAAGAGGCCTAGAATGAAGATGAGAGAAACTAAACTACAATGATGTTGGTTTAAATATCCATCTTTGTTTCCCCCAGTTTCTCCTCTGCCGTCTTCATGATCGGCTTGTAATACAATCAGTATTATACCAAAGACAAAACTGCACAGTGTGTCTGTCTGGTTGAATATTACAGGGTTCGGATCCAGACATGGCTAATGGTGTTAGAAAATTTGCAGAAGACAATGATGAACAAGAGTGTTTATGACTAAAGATTTGCTTCAATGTCACCAACAAAGAGCTTCAGAAAGCAAAGAAATGAGAATTTTGGGCCGCTTACTCACTTTTAATCATCTCTTGCTTTGATTTCCATGTGTCTGTGAGAGTTACTGGCATTCTTTTTCACTCATCCAATTCTAAACTTGGAGTTACATTTGGCAATGTCGTCAGAAACGAATCGCCTCTCATATCTTTAGCCAAACCGTCGATTACATCATATATCTCACCAGACTGAGGATGCTCTTGATCTTTAGACACAAAACAGTTTACATAACCTGCAACCTTAATATCACTACGACCAACTTCTTTCCTTAAACCCTTTTCTCTCATTCCTCTCCTCACCCTATCAACGCTCTTCCAATTTTGTTCCTCAGCATACATATTCGAGAGCAAAACCTGATACCCGGAAAAGTTCTTTCCTTTATCTAATTCAGCTAACCTCTCTGAAACAGTTTCAGCAAGCTCAAGCTCACCGTGCAGTCTACAAGCCCCAAGAAGTGAACCCCATAGCTCAGCTATGTTTCCTTCTTCACCAAGTTCTTTAACAAACTCATAGGCTTCATTAACCCGTCCAACTCTTCCCAACATGTCTGTAATGCAGCAATAGTGCTCACTTGAGGGCTGAATGTTATAAAGGTCTCTCATTTGCTCGAATATTTTGAGACCTTCGTCCACTAGACCTGAGTAGCTGCAAGCTGATAACACTGCAACAAAGGTGATAGCGTTGGGTTTGATTCCCGAATCTTGCATTGAGCAAAACAGCGAGATAGCTCTCTCTCCCATCCCATGTTGACCGTACCCCAATATCATTGTGGTGTATGTCACAGAGTTTCTCTCTTTCGTTTGAGAAAACATGTTTTCTGCGTACTTTATCGCTCCTGACTTTGAATACATATCAACTAACGCAGAAGCGACAAATACGTTATCATCCAAGTATTGCCTAATAGAAAAACCATGGAGCTGTTTACCTAAGTCAACACTACCTATATGGCTACAAGCAGGGAGAATTGATGCCACAGTTACAGCATTGGGTTGAATACTCTGTTCTAACATCCTCCTGAACACAACAAATGTTTCCTCTGTGAGTCCATTCTGTGTGAACCCCGAAATCATTGAATTCCAGGTAGCTTGGTCTCTTTCAGCATAACCACTTCTTTCAAAAAGTTTCTGTGATATCCTAATTAGACCTGCCTTAGCATACATGTCGATAAGGTAACTGTTCATTCCCTCGAACTGAATTCCATGCCTGATAAGAAAACCATGAGTCTGCTTCCCGATCTCCTTGTTTCTAAGATTTGATGCAGCTGAAAGCAAACACGTCACAGTTATGTAATCAATCTTAAACCCTTGCTTCTGCATCTCGTAAACCAGCATCAATCCTTCATCATCTAGGCCATTTTGGACAAATGCAGAGATCATACTGTTCCACGATACAACATCTCTCTCTCGCATTGAATGAAAGACTCCAAACGACTCGTGCACAGAACCACACCTTGAGTACATCACCATCAACGAATTAAATATCACAACCGGTAGCTCTCGGAATTTTTTGCTTACAAAACCATGAAACTGCCTGCCTAGTTCCACTTGCTGCAGTGCTGAAACTGCACTCGCTGCTAAAAGGAACGTTACTTCATCAGACACTATCTCTTTCGATCCTACTGCTTCAAGAAAAAGCTCAATACTTTCAACAAGGCAATCGTTCTGAACATAGACCCCTATCATTGTATTCCACACCTCAATGTTTCTCTCAACACAAGAATCAAACACTCTCCGTGATGATTCAAAATCACCAAGCTCAGCATACATAGAGATAGCTGAACTAACCACAAACAAGTCCTTAACATATTCATCTCCCAATTTAAGCATCAAACCATAAAAAACATTAGCTTTCTTGATACTTTTAGAAGTCGACACCGCAGGGAAAACATTGACAAAGCTAACTGGACTCGGCTTTATCTCCATTCTCATCATTATAGAGAACTGCCTACATGCTTCAGCATTTCTCCCTGTTCTCACGTACCAAGAAATCAAAGTATTCCAAGCCACAACGTTCTTCCTACGCATACTATCGAAAACTTTACGGACCACATCATACTCATAAGAATCCAATTCACTACCAGGACCGTTCAAGCAAGAAACATACATATTCATCAGAGAGTTATGCACAACCCTGCTTGAGTTCTGTAAACAACGGATCAAATGACAATGCACAGCTTTACCAGCTTTCAAGTTCTTAGTCTCAGCACACGCCTTGAGTGTAGAAGAGTAAGTGTAAGGATCACATTTGGTGAAAGGTGCAGTCTTTTTCATCCGGGAATAGAAAAGAAGAGCTTCGTGTGGCAGATTGTTGCAAATAAACCCAATGATGATGGTGTTCCAAAGAACAGTTGTTGGTTTAGGAATTGCGTCGAACAGTTGGCGTGCGAGTTGTGGGTTTCCATCTTGGCAGATTTTGCTGAGACGGGAACGGATTGAAGGTGTTTGAGGAGTGAGGGTTGGTGGAGAAAAGGTGGAAGAAGGACGGGTTTGATTTTGTGACGGAGATTGTAATGATANCTGTAAACAACGGATCAAATGACAATGCACAGCTTTACCAGCTTTCAAGTTCTTAGTCTCAGCACACGCCTTGAGTGTAGAAGAGTAAGTGTAAGGATCACATTTGGTGAAAGGTGCAGTCTTTTTCATCCGGGAATAGAAAAGAAGAGCTTCGTGTGGCAGATTGTTGCAAATAAACCCGATGATGATGGTGTTCCAAAGAACAGTTGTTGGTTTAGGAATTGCGTCGAACAGTTGGCGTGCGAGTTTTGGGTTCCCATCTTGACAGATTTTGCTGAGACGGGAACGGATTGAAGGTGTTTGAGGAGTGAGGGTTGGTGGAGAAAAGGTTGAAGAAGGACGGGTTTGATTTTGTGACGGAGATTGTAATGATAGTGGCGGAGGTGGTGGTAGAGGTAGAGCTGATCCAGCCATTAACAAGGAGATGATGAAGAAGAAGGAAAAGAAGAAAAAAAAAGAGCCTTTACCGGCTCTGTTCTCTCTATCTATATGTTTATCATCTTTTAAGGTTCAGTGATAACTGATAAGAGTTTGTTTTGTCTTTTTCTTTTTTTAATCTCTCTACACAAATATTTCTCTTATATTATCCGGAAAATATCAAATCTTGAAGTAATTTAATTGTATATATGCATACTTGCACAACAAAAATTGGTAGAGACAGAAAAAACCAGTGTATACAAAATATGATGGCAAAAGATTTATTGTCACTGAAAATTCATAAATTGATAAAAAAAAAACATATTATTATTACGAAACTAAATTTACTCAACCAAACACGCATACAAATTAAAGTTTTTTTATGTATTTAGGAAAAAGATAACTTTTATTATATGTTCAATACTAATTTAACTAAGTGTGTTTATACTTCGACGAGTAAAAATTTCAGGTAAAACGTAAAAATCGTTGGTCATAGTTGCATTTGAGAAAGAACCATATACTAAACGTAGATGTGATTATAAACGTTAAATGTCATATGTGATTATTATACTAAAACAATATTCAACGTTACTTTTAATTTAAGACTGAAATGTTCAAATCTGTATTCCTAAATCCTACTAAATGTCGTGTCTAATTTCAACTGTTCAAGTAAAGCTTTCTTCTATCTCTAGAGAACTTGTTTATCTATTTGATTGAATTTACAAGACTAAAAAAGAAAGTAAAAAGACCATAAGGAAAAAAGAGAAGCTCTGTCCTCTATTTTGGGCCTCTGGAATAGCGGCGTATCTAAAGCCATAAATTACAATATTAATGGGCTTTAAGTTGCTTCCTTTTGTCAACGGCCTAATAGCTAGGTTGCTTTAACTTCTTTGATTCGACCATTTAAAAATAAGACTGTTTTCAAAGGGAAGCTTTTAACGCTAACAAAATTTCGTAACTACAATAAGATCAATAATCACATAAATTATTAGATGTTAACTAAAAGTCTAAAACATCATTAACTATCACGGCATGAGTTCATTTTGTTAGTGTCTGTTGATACATATGTGATATGTCATGATGTTAAAGCAAAAAAGTTTTGTCTCATATCCAAAACGACGACTAGTTTTTGCCGTATATATAGATATAGTATATGTATATATATATATCAAAGCAATGTTGTTTTTAGTTGGTGGATTTTACTGAAATGTATGGGTTGTTATAATTATAGTGGAATATAGAGGATATGCACTGAATTTTTTACTATTCATTTAATTAATGAAAGATTAATTCATTTTTTTTAACTTAAAGAGTTAATTAATGCTTTGAGCCCCAAATAACGTGATTTGTTAATTATGCATTAATGGAAGAATGTTTACAAGAGATTTCGAGTGATTTGCAATTATAGTCGTTCGCCAGCATTATAGATACAATTAAAGATGAAAGATGGAGAAGGAGCATGAAGAAAAAAATATGCATGTAATGAAAATCTAATATGACAGGAAGGAATCGAGCATGGTAGAATTTTATTTGTAACCGTTCTTATAATTTGCAATAAATAATAATAAATTTAGACGATTGAAAAAAAGAGTGAATAAAATTAGTATGAAATTCATATAATGGTTTTTAGTGAGTTTTTCACGTAAATAACATGTTACACTATATATATATATATATATATATATATATATATAGTTCGATAACATTTGTTTCTATAGGTTTGATAGTTTGTTCGATACATTTAACATTTGTACTCTTTGTATTATGCTTTCGATTATTATCTCGAAGTCAATCGTGATAATTAACAATGGGATGAATGATTGTATATATTCGTATATACGATGACAAAATGTACCATATATATATTATCATGCATAGTGATTATAGGCTCCACGTTATTGCAAGTGTGAACTATATTCAGTTCTTGAACATGAACTACATTGTATTTTCTTTGTTTGTCAACAAACAGCTAGCGTATGCCAACAAACAGTGTATGTGTATTATTTCATCTCTATATGAAACGTACACATGGATTGTGACAAAAATATAACTTGGCTATGTTACTTTTGTGCTGGAAATATAGCTAACGTAATTTAGCCAGTACGTAGACATTGCAATTTCAAAACACTACAACGTTATGATCACGAAAAAAAAATACTAAATAAATATGTGTCAGTCGGGTTATCTGTTATCAAACCCTAATTTCGAAGTTTTAACTAAATAAAGCATAAAATTTTCAATCGAGAAAAATCATGTAGCAGAAAATATACGTCAAAGGATCATTTTCCAAAAATGATTAAAACTAGATAGATATATAGTTTGTTTACATACAATCATGTCACAATTATAGAGTTTTGATATTTTTGTGCTTTGCAACAATAAGATTCGGAGTATATTATACTAGTAATGCTCTTTTGGCATTTTCAAACGCTACACGATTATATTGGGATCCCTTGCAGAGTTGTAGAATAGACGTCTCGAATTCAATAATACAGTACTAAGAAATAAGACAAAAGATCAGTAAAACTGATTGATAAAGATCTTGAAAATCAATAATACATTACTAAGAGATAAATAATTTATTAAAGCAGAAAATATTTGTATCTTCTTTATTTTAAAGTATGTGTCGTTTTATCATTAGTTTTATTTTCAAAACCAATGTAATTTTGAATTTTTAATATAAAAATTTGGCCTAAGTTTTCTAATAACTTCACATTAAGATTAATAACATGTAAAACATGAAATCTAAAGTCAATGTGCCATTGCAGAGCATGTATACCAGAATTCTTCTACTTTTTAAATTTGTGTGAAAATAAAGTGATATGTATCATTTATCATAAAATGTTGGCAGTAAAATATTAAATCATGCATTCTGCAATGCTAATATCCAAAAACCATCACAATCATAATGAACGTAACTAAGCAGAGTAAATGCCCTCTCTATCAAATTCAGCAGGTAGAATAATATCTCTTTGTAGAGTTTTGAATAATATCAAACTAATTCGAAAACTGATTCGTTCAACCGATTAGAGATGAATAGTTTTGGTTCTGCCAAATCCAAATTCGAATACTACAGATAATGTTTGAGAATAATTAAATTTTTCAAAATATGTTAAAACTGATAATATTATTTAAGCATGATTTCATTTTCACTCGCAAAATTATGTATTAGAATAATCACTTGCTCATACACAAATTACGTCAATATTTTGGATATACAATTTTGGTTGTGATAAGATTTACTTCTTTTTTTTTTTCATAACCAAAGCAATTGTCTCAACGTATAAATATTTTAAAAATACAATCTAAATGTATATGGTATGCTTACTGCGATCGTTAGTTTCTTTGTTATTGTTAATCGAGAAGTTCTTGTCCAAACCACATGCATCTCTTCGTTATATCTAAACAGTTTCTCTCAAACAAGAATCAAACTAAGAAAACCAGACTTCACTACTCTCACCACTAGTCCAACTATATCTTTTGACCATAAATTTTTTTAAATATACTATAGCATGCAACTGTCTTTAGAAGTTTCGATCAATCTTTTTTTCATATGATGTCCGAATCTAAACAAAAGGTAATTAATTGCAACATTGAAAACTAAACAATTAGGTTAGTCAACATTTTGTCTTCCCAGTAAATATATAAAATCGCTAATATAGGACCAAACCAAATTTAATGAGCAAAATAGGTTCCCATTAACTCTTATTTGTTCCGACTCGTAAATATAGCAAGTCGGCAACATTTTAGAAGTGGAAAGGAAATATCCAAACGATGATCGTTGTCTGATGTTCTAGTTTTTTGCTCTCTTCTGCTGGTGATGGACCGACGTGTCTAAACGACAATGTGCTCATGAGTACCCCGACGACCACTAGTTTATTTAATTCTTGTCGCGGTTTGGGGAGGAATCAAATGAGACGAATGGTGGAGTCACATGGAAGCATGAGATTCTATCACAAAGTCACATTAGCTATTTCTCTTTTTATTTTATTTTTGAAGGGAAATTAAATTCTAAAAGTGACATATACTTCACGGGTTACACTATTCTAACTATCAGCTGAATCGTACACGCGACTTTGTAACCGCGTCCAACGAAGGGCAAATTTGAAGATGTTCTTTTCACTTGGATCCCAAGAACTTCGAGTAGGTCGGCTGATATATAAGTTAGCTAAATGCCTAAAAAGCTAAATTCCAACGATCAAGGTTTTATTTCCAACTTTTATATTTCTCCTTTCCTGATTCACCTTCTTCACTCTGTACATTAATTGTTTAAACTAATAAATTTGCAAATGTTAAGAAAAAGATAATCGGAAGTACCTAATTTTGATACTTTTAGGTTTATGTTTTTTTTAGAAAATAGGTTGATAGCTCTGATCATGTTAGTTTTGGTTGGACAGTATTCTTTAAAACTAAATTTAGAAGGTAAATGTAGGATATCTAACATGTTCCCTCGAAATGATCATATCTTGATTATAAATTATTGCTTCAGCTCAAGAAACGAATATACTGCGTGTACTTATAAAACTTGAACTCAAGAGACCAATATTTTTTTCATCATTAATCAGTGTAACTTTTATCTGTAAACAAATTTATTACAAATTTTATCTGTAAAAATTGCTTTAGTATGTTGTAATTCTTGTATATTCGTTAATTGCCACCAAACTTGATCAACTTCAGCTTCTTGATCTCTTTCTTACACTCAATATCTTTTCTCCCATTCATGAAATCAACCGGAAGAACTTGAAAGAAGAAACAAAATGAATGATTAAAAAGAAGAAAAATAATGTATACGAATCACGTTCACGAGTTTAGATTCGATGTAGAATGCCTATGTTTCAGCTAGGCAACACTAGCTAGTACGTACTTAAAGTTACAGATATTGCACAAGCTTGATCTCACTCTAACAACCCTAAAGATCAATGCTAGCTTTGCTTTTATAGAGCTCTCTGATAAAACAGTCCTAGATTTTATCCGCCAATTATTCAACCAAACCAATGTCTGAACTCTCAATTAATTTGATTCAAGGGTCAATTACCATAAACCAGTCCTAGAGATTTATTGGTTTTAATTAAAAAAAAATCAACAAATACAAAACTTCAACGATATCATACATTTACAATGGAGGAAGTGTTTCATTAATTAGTGAAACTTTCACACATGTAAACAGATTTATCTAGCTAGCTAGCTAGTAGCCACTGAAACCTAACAACATGGTTCTATACTTATCAACGAATAGATTTGTGTCAACTCAAATTGATGATCCATTTCTATACGTAGAGACACAAACTAAAACCCAAAAAAGTTGCAAAGAATCCTTATAAGAAAAGTGGACCTAAATGAGAGAAAAGGATGGGTTAATTATATCTTCCAACTTTAAAATATAGAGAATGAGAGATGCCTCTTAAGTCATATAAAATAATGATAAAATAGAGAATGGGAGATGCCTCTACGTTACACTGTCTGCACACTGGCCATTACCCTACAAAAACCTTCGCTTGCTCCCATCGTTTTCATTTCACCCCAATAATTACAAAATATGATTGATTAATTCCAAGTTTTTTAAATATTTTCTATGTCGATCACCATATAGCAAACGTTAATTTTCGTAACTTCTAAAAATTTACGGACTAGGTCTTATCTTAGGTTAATAGACTTATGCAACGCGATCGATCTGGAATTTAGAATAAAAGATAGGATGCAGGACATGATTCCTAAAACTATATTGCACTCTTTTGACCATGATATTTTAATGAATCGCTTATATATTACAAACCATTCATATGTAGAACAATATTTTTATAAATGTTCAAATATGTTTAAAACCGTTTACTAAAAACTAATAATTACAACAAAAAAATATATTGGTTTTTAAAACCCACAAATGAGTCCTAATCAACCTAAGTATGTTAGTCCTAATATTTCCTAAAGAAGATAAGAATCTACAACACATAATATAGGCCAATTTAGGAAAAGTGAGACAAAAACCTTTACTGTCTTTTAGTAATTAAGTGACCTGATGCGTGCTTTAATCAAATCAAGTTTCAATTGCCTAATCCCAACTTGTCCTTGCAACATGATATGAACAAAAATATCCTAGAATATTTTTCTATAAATGGGAACATACTCATTCATATTCTTACGTACTCACTGAACTTCTCAAAAAATGGGGTTTCGCACTCGAAACCTCTCCTTTCTCATTCTCATCCTCCTTGGCTTCCTTGCTGCCTCATACGCTCGTGAATGTAGCCCTCCAAAACCATCACCTAACCCCCACAAACCACCAAAACATTCTGTCGTCCCACCTACACCACCGGCAGTAAAACCGCCTAAACCACCCACCGTGAAACCACATCCCTACCCTAAACCCCCCACCAAACCTCATCCCCACCCGAAACCTCCCACTATAAAACCAACTCCGCCATCCCACAAACCACCTAAACCACACCCCCACCCTAAACCCCCCACCAAACCTCACCCTCACCCTAAACCTCCCACTATAAAACCACCTCCGCCAGCTCACAAACCGCCTAAACCACACCCCCACCCTAAACCACCCAGCGTCAAACCACACCCTCACCCTAAACCCCCTAAAAAACATCACCCCCCACCGAAACCTCCCACCATGAAACCCCCTCCGTCCACTCCAAAACCACCCCCAGTGAAGCCTCCGCCATCGACTCCTAAACCTCCTACCACGAAGCCTCCTCCGTCTACTCCCAAACCACCTACCCACAAGCCTCCACCATGTGCACCAACACCGCCAGTCGCAACGCCACCAGTGGCAGCCCCACCCGTTGAACCTCCGCCTATTGCAACACCACCTATCGCAACACCACCTGTTGCAACTCCGCCTATCGCAACACCACCTGTAGCAACTCCGCCTATTGCAACACCACCTGTTGCAACTCCGCCGGTTGCAACACCTCCTATCGCAAAACCACCAGTTGCAACTCCACCAATCGCAAAACCCCCAGCTGCAACTCCACCCGTTGCAACACCACCAGTTGCTGCCCCACCCATTGCCACACCACCTGTGGCAACTCCTCCTATTGCAACACCGCCCATTGCAACACCGCCCATTGCAACACCGCCCATTGCAACTCCACCATTCGCAACACCTCCTATCGCAACACCACCCATCGCTAAACCACCAGTTGCTACCCCACCCGTTGCCACACCACCTGTGACAACTCCTCCTATTGCAACACCACCTGCGGCAACACCTCCTATCGCAACACCTCCTATTGCAATACCACCTCCAATTGCAACTCCACCTGTTGCCACCCCACCAGTAGCAACTCCTCCTATTGCAACACCACCTGTTACAACTCCGCCTGTTGCAACTCCCCCTGTTGCAACTCCGCCTGTATCAACACCTCCTATTGCAACACCACCAGTAGCTTCTCCACCCGTTGCCACACCACCAGTGGCAACTCCTCCTAGTGCAACACCACCTGTCGTAATGCCACCTGTTGCAACTCCGCCCGTTGCAACGCCTCCTATCGCTACACCACCCATCGCAAAACCACCAGTTGCAGCACCACCAGTGGCAACTCCTCCTATTGCAACACCACCAGTGGCAACTCCTCCTATTGCAACTCCACCTGTTGCAACGCCACCTGTTGCAACGCCACCAATTGCTTCCCCACCCGTTGCTACACCACCAGTGGCAACTCCTCCTATTGCAACTCCACCAATCGCAAAACCACCCGTCGCAACGCCACCTATTGCAACTCCACCCATTGCAACGCCACCAGTAGCTTCCCCACCCGTTACCACACCACCAGTGGCAACTCCTCCTATTGCAACTCCACCCGCTGCAACGCCACCAGTAGCTTCCCCACCCGTTGCCACACCACCAGTGACAACTCCTCCAATTGCAACACCACCAATCGCAAAACCACCTGTCGCAACGCCACCTGTTGCAACTCCACCCGTCACAACACCTCCTATTGCAACACCACCAGTGGCAACTCCTCCTATTGCAACTCCACCCGCAGCAACACCACCAGTAGCTTCTCCACCTGTTGCCACGCCACCAATAGCAACTCCTCCAATTGCAACACCACCAATCGCAAAACCACCCGCAACGCCACCTGTTGCAACTCCACCCGTCGCAACACCTCCTATTGCAACACCACCCACCGCAAAACCACCAGTTGCTGCACCACCGGTGGCAACTCCTCCTATTGCAACACCACCAGTGGCAACTACTCCTATTGCAACTCCACCCGCTGCAACGCCACCAATAGCTTCCCCACCCGTTGCCACACCACCAGTGGTAACTCCTCCAATTGCAACACCACCAATCGTAAAACCACCTGTCGCAACGCCACCTATTACAACTCCACCCGTCGCAACGCCCCCTGTTGCATCTCCACCCATTGCAACTCCTCCTATTGCAACTCCTCCTGTCGCAACACCCCCTGTTGCAACTCCGCCCGTGGCTACGCCTCCAATTGTAACTCCACCCATCGCATCACCACCCATCACAAAACCACCGATTGCAACTCCGCCAGCTGCTTCCCCACCTGTTGCCACACCACCAGTGGCAACTCCTCCTATTGCAACACCACCCATCGCAAAACCGCCAGTTGCAACACCACCTGTTGCAACCCCGCCAATTGCAAAACCACCAGTGGCAACACTTCCCACAACAACACCACCGATAGCAACTCCTCCTATCGCTAAGCCGCCAGTCGCAACACCACCCATAGCAATACCACCTATAGCAAAAACACCTGTAGCATCCCCACCTATTGTATCACCACCCATCGCAACTCCTCCTGTTGCAATCCCACCTATTGCAAAGCCACCCGTTTCAACACCTCCTGTTGCATCACCGCCTGTTGCAACACCGCCTGTTGCAACTCCGCCTATCGCAAAACCACCAGTTGCAACACCACCTACCGCAACTCCTCCAGTTGCAACGCCACCTATAGCAAAACCACCAGTAGCAATACCTCCAATCGCCACTCCTCCGATTTCAAAGCCACCTGTCGCAGCTCCTCCCACATCAAAACCGCCTGTTGCAACTCCACCGGTATCAAAGCCACCAGTAGCATCTCCTCCTATTGCAACTCCTCCTATCGCACAGCCGCCCGTCGCAACACCACCTATTGCAACTCCACCGGTTGCAAAACCACCACGTGCAACACCACCCACCGCAATGCCACCAATAGCAACTCCACCTATCGCAAAACCACCTGTTTCAACGCCGCCTATTGCAACTCCGCCTGTAGCAAAGCCACCCGTTGCAACTCCGCCTATAGCAAAGCCGCCTGTCGCAACTCCTCCCACATCAAAACCCCCTATTGCAACTCCACCGGTATCAAAGCCACCAGTAGCATCTGCTCCTGTTGCAACTCCTCCTATCGAAAAGCCGCCCGTCGCAACACCACCTATTGCAACTCCTCCCGTTGCAAAACCACCAGTTGCAACACCACCCACCGCAATGCCACCTGTAGCAACTCCACCTATCGCGAAACCACCTGTTGCAACACCGCCCGTTGCATCTCCGCCTATAGCAAAACCACCCGTATCTACCCCACCCGTTGCAACGCCGCCTATAGCAAAGCCACCTGTAGCAACTCCGCCTGTCGCCACTCCGCCTGTTGCATCTCCACCTATGACAAAGCCCCCAACCGCAACTCCTCCTGTCGCAAAACCACCTGTTGCAAGTCCTCCTAGTGCAACTCCTCCCACTGCAATGCCGCCCACTGCAACACCGCCCACTATGTCTAAACCAAAGACTTGTCCAATTGACACTTTGAAGCTAGGCGCATGCGTTGACGTACTTGGAGGTTTGGTTCATATCGGAATCGGAAAAAGTGCCAAAGAAAAGTGTTGTCCACTTTTAGAAGGTTTAGTTGACCTAGACGCAGCTGTTTGTCTATGTACCACTATTAAAGCTAAGCTTCTCAACGTCGAACTCGTTTTCCCCATAGCTCTTGAGGTTCTCCTTGGTTGTGGAAAGAAACCACCACCTGGCTTTCAGTGTCCTGCCGAAATGTCGCCTGTCGCATCACCTCCCGTAACAAAGCCTCCTATGGCAACTCCACCCATGGCAAAGCCCCCAACCGCAACTCCTCCTGTAGCAAAACCACCTGTTGCAACTCCTCCTACTGCAACTCCTCCCACTGCAANTTCCCACAACAACACCACCGATAGCAACTCCTCCTATCGCTAAGCCGCCAGTCGCAACACCACCCATAGCAATACCACCTATAGCAAAAACACCTGTAGCATCCCCACCTATTGTATCACCACCCATCGCAACTCCTCCTGTTGCAATCCCACCTATTGCAAAGCCACCCGTTTCAACACCTCCTGTTGCATCACCGCCTGTTGCAACACCGCCTGTTGCAACTCCGCCTATCGCAAAACCACCAGTTGCAACACCACCTACCGCAACTCCTCCAGTTGCAACGCCACCTATAGCAAAACCACCAGTAGCAATACCTCCAATCGCCACTCCTCCGATTTCAAAGCCACCTGTCGCAGCTCCTCCCACATCAAAACCGCCTGTTGCAACTCCACCGGTATCAAAGCCACCAGTAGCATCTCCTCCTATTGCAACTCCTCCTATCGCACAGCCGCCCGTCGCAACACCACCTATTGCAACTCCACCGGTTGCAAAACCACCACGTGCAACACCACCCACCGCAATGCCACCAATAGCAACTCCACCTATCGCAAAACCACCTGTTTCAACGCCGCCTATTGCAACTCCGCCTGTAGCAAAGCCACCCGTTGCAACTCCGCCTATAGCAAAGCCGCCTGTCGCAACTCCTCCCACATCAAAACCCCCTATTGCAACTCCACCGGTATCAAAGCCACCAGTAGCATCTGCTCCTGTTGCAACTCCTCCTATCGAAAAGCCGCCCGTCGCAACACCACCTATTGCAACTCCTCCCGTTGCAAAACCACCAGTTGCAACACCACCCACCGCAATGCCACCTGTAGCAACTCCACCTATCGCGAAACCACCTGTTGCAACACCGCCCGTTGCATCTCCGCCTATAGCAAAACCACCCGTATCTACCCCACCCGTTGCAACGCCGCCTATAGCAAAGCCACCTGTAGCAACTCCGCCTGTCGCCACTCCGCCTGTTGCATCTCCACCTATGACAAAGCCCCCAACCGCAACTCCTCCTGTCGCAAAACCACCTGTTGCAAGTCCTCCTAGTGCAACTCCTCCCACTGCAATGCCGCCCACTGCAACACCGCCCACTATGTCTAAACCAAAGACTTGTCCAATTGACACTTTGAAGCTAGGCGCATGCGTTGACGTACTTGGAGGTTTGGTTCATATCGGAATCGGAAAAAGTGCCAAAGAAAAGTGTTGTCCACTTTTAGAAGGTTTAGTTGACCTAGACGCAGCTGTTTGTCTATGTACCACTATTAAAGCTAAGCTTCTCAACGTCGAACTCGTTTTCCCCATAGCTCTTGAGGTTCTCCTTGGTTGTGGAAAGAAACCACCACCTGGCTTTCAGTGTCCTGCCGAAATGTCGCCTGTCGCATCACCTCCCGTAACAAAGCCTCCTATGGCAACTCCACCCATGGCAAAGCCCCCAACCGCAACTCCTCCTGTAGCAAAACCACCTGTTGCAACTCCTCCTACTGCAACTCCTCCCACTGCAATGCCGCCCATCGCAACACCGCCCACATCTATGTCTAAACCAAAGACTTGTCCAATTGACACTTTGAAGCTAGGCGCATGCGTTGACGTTCTTGGAGGTTTGGTTCACATCGGAATCGGAAAAAGTGCCAAAGAAAAGTGTTGTCCACTTTTAGAAG
>NC_025703.1:12137755-12166624 GCF_000633955.1 Camelina sativa | reverse complement strand
CCATGACAAAACCGCCAACCGCATCACCGCCGATTGCAAAACCTCCTACCGCAACTCCACCTATTGCAAAACCGCCAGGCGCAACACCTCCTATCGCAAAGCCACCTAGTGCAACTCCTCCCATTGCAACACCACCAACATCTATGCCTAAGCCAAATACTTGTCCAATTAACCCGCTAAAGCTAGGCGCGTGCGTTGACGTTCTTGGGGGTTTGATTCACATTGGAATCGGGAATAACGCTAAAGAAAAGTGTTGTCCCATTTTGGAAGGTTTAGTTGATCTAGACGCAGCCGTTTGTTTATGTACTACTATTAAAGCCAAACTTCTCAACATCAACCTCATTCTTCCTATAGCTCTTGAGGTTCTCCTTGATTGTGGTAAAAAGCCACCATCTGGCTTCAAATGTCCTGCCTGATCAATATAGAGTGATGAGTCTCTCAATGACTCTAAAGTTTCGTTATTTTAGAATTTGTTGGTTTCATATTCTCTTTGGTAACAGGGGTTACTTGCATGTGTGCAACCTTTAATTACTTGTATCATTTACTACAATAAAAGGTTCGTTTGTGTTTGAGATCTCAAATTCTTTGGGTTTTCATATTGTATCTTTAAGAAAGAAGAAAAAGCTATAAAACGAGATAGCTCTTATTATCAAAGAAAAGGTTTATCTGCACAAACTTATTTTACATATTGTATCTTTAAGAAAGAAGAAAAAGCTATAAAACGAGATAGCTCTTATTATCAAAGAAAAGGTTTATCTGCACAAGCTTATTTTAGTGACACAACCTCATTTATTTGTTCGCATCCCTTTATATCATCGTGAATGATGTTTTCGAATTATTTGATATTTGTAGTATGATGCTACAAATTAACATAATTTAAGCAAATTATAAAGAAATCTAAATTAATTATGTAATACATCGCTACAAGCTTCTGGTCATACGATGTATGTACTTCGTTATAAACATGACAAACCTTTCAGTTGAACGGACTCTGATTATGTTTTCTGTTTCTCTAAATCTGCTCTGTTTTTTTTTTTTTTTTTTTAAATTATTATTATGGTTACTAGTTTGTAAATAAAACTCTTTTTGGTCTGAATAATAAATGTAATAATTTACCAAATCATACACACACACACATATATATATATATATATATATGTATATTCTATAGTATCTAAACCATTGCTAGTTTTATTATATCATGCGTATCACTATCATGGTCCTGGACGTTTTGGGTCCTGTTACTGTATGGCTATCATATAACTCATTTCTTTTAAAAAACAAAACAGACACGAAAAATTATTCGTTCATTTTAAATTCTATATGAATATATCTATGTGATATAACTATAAATGACGACGTTCACTTGTGAATTAGTTGGATTTGGTATTGCCTAGATTATTAATTTTAAATATACAGTGTTACATATGTTATTATAACTTAACTTAAAAATAAATTAATTATGTAACTTACATAATCACGATCTTATAGAAAAATACCCTAGACTAGCACTATTTTAAGTTTTTATTCCAAAATTAGCACCCATTTTCAACTTTTCCATATGTAGCATTTTTAATATAAGAATTCTAATTGAAAATTAAAATTTAGAAACGGAGTGATTGTGCGTCTTTGTGCCATCCAAAGAGGTTTACGTTTCTTACGTCTCAACTCAATTATGCTGCTCCGATTGTTTCGTAGTCTCCGCCGCTATGTTACAGACGGTGGTGGTAAAATCAAATTCACGATTTGAGATTTCTCCGGCAAAA
The DNA here is from genome assembly GCF_000633955.1 of Camelina sativa. Classification (NCBI taxonomy): domain Eukaryota; kingdom Viridiplantae; phylum Streptophyta; class Magnoliopsida; order Brassicales; family Brassicaceae; genus Camelina; species Camelina sativa. The sequence goes on along the minus strand of NC_025703.1, from coordinate 12,164,858 downwards.
CCTGTGTTCAATCCTTTCATCTGAGATTTTCATTATTAGTTCATCCTCATCAATTTTTGTGAGAAATGCCAAGACGATTTGTTTATTCGATTCATCGTACTCCATCGCTTTAGCCTCTACAAACTCCGTCGTAGCAAGAAAACCCAACCCAACCATACTCTGGACTCACGACGAGACTCTCCGTGACTGTGGTCCTCTTAAATCGAATCAACTCACGGGGAAGAGATTGTCGTCGTCGTCTCAGCTTGTTCTGATGTTGACTGGTCATCTATCTCGATTTGGCCTTTATATAATCAAATGGAAGAGTTGGATTAGAACCTTGTGCTTATCTCAGGCTGTTCTCTCACACGACTGTCTCCAAATTCGAATAATCACTATCAAGAGGACGAAGATGAGGATTATGAAGAAGAAGATGAAGAGAGACATAGCAAATTGAGAAGTATTAACTACATAATGACAAGATCTGGTACAATTTATAAATTTGCTGGAGTTGGTGGATCGATGACTCTTGTCATGAAGACAAAGAGAGAGATCTTGAAGAGGAAAAGGAACAACTATGGAGATGGTGGTGAGAGGCAGAGGAAAGGAGCAAGAGCCATGGTAGCAAATATTAGAGTGTTGATGAGAAAGTTATGGTAATGGAGAAGAAGAAGGTGGAGTTTGCGAAGGAGACAATGAGGCTTCATAAAGAGATAGAGATTAGAATGATTGATTTGATTAAGACTTTTAAAGCTCAACTTCTTTTGTTTTTTCAACTCTTCCTTTGATTCCTCCTCTTTCTAAAGAGAAGAAATTATTAATTAAGCCAATAAAATAGAAGATGTTGTTGTGTTTATTGTTCTTCTTCTCTCTTTTAGTTCTGTGGACTAAACTGGAAATCCAAAGTTAGCTGGTTTCAGACATTTAGAAAGATCTTCATAAACTCAAGGACATCTTTCTAAACAATATGAAATCTTTCTTAAATTTAAAGAAATGAGTTTCGACCTATCTTTTTATTCATGTTTTGCCTCAATATATTGCAAACTACTCCATTTAGTGAAGAATATTGATTTTATTTTTGTGAACATTCTGATGTTAAGAAATTCTAATTTTTATGAAGGTATTCCCGAATTTCATACAGTCCTTCCCGAATTACATACATTCCTTCCCGAATTTCATACAATCCTTCCCGAATTTCATACAATCCTTCCTTAATTTCAAATAATGTTTCCTGAAGTTCAATCACAAGTAAAGCAAAGTGCTAACAGAAACATGTGACACTATTATGATGCATACAAGAACCAAAACAATCTATAAAAGTTTCACAAGTTCCATACATTTCTAAATAACAAATAAAGTAAAACTGGATCACATAGCTTGAAAAAATCTCCAAGCTCTGTTTCCTGCGATAAAAGTTGAATTTTATTAGAGAATATGTTTCAGGAAAGTCTTCTTGAATTCTCAATAGTGCTTCCTGAATTTTTAAATGTGACTAAGAAAAACATCAATATACAAGAAACAACATTAAACAACACACAAGCAATAAGCAATAAAGATGAAAGCATGGTATAAGACTATAAGTAATAAGACAACTGAGTACTTATCAATCACTCTCTTAATAAGAAATTATTAATTAAGCCAATCACTCTCTTCGGTTCTTTCAAGCTTTGGCACTTAGTACGATGCTCAAGCTGTATATATCTCTAACCATAGAAACATATAAGATGTTTTTGTTTACATCACAAAAGAAACACTTCAAAAGTACGGATCTAAGCCAAAATGAAACAACATGATCAACAAAATTGTTAAGCGATTCAATACAAAGCACCTTCAGCCTTTCATTCTCTCTAGATTCCAAATTCTATTTAGAACAATTTAGATAACTCAACAAAGACTAGCAAATATGATGAATGCAAAGCTAAAATTAAACATCATCAACAAACCCTTCTCTAAGATGTTTATTGCTAATCTCAAGAACCTCTCTTCTGCTGATATCAACATCGACCTCATTCAATCTGCTTCTGAAATCCTAAGAGAAACAAAATCATGAGCTATATATGTTGAATCCTTCTAACGACTTAATAATCACTTCAATGCATTACGAGAGTCAAATTTTAAAATATGTATGGATTTGTTAGTACCAGTTTCAGTAACCCCAAAATTCCTCATGGCGAAGAACACTTCTGCAGCTTCAGAAACAATCTTCGATTATGTTAGTAATAGGAGAAATCGTGTTTCAACGACGGATACAATAACCAGAAGACGGAGAAAAGCTCTTTCAGTGTAAATCTGATCGAATCAACGAAGAGAGGATACCACGAGCCGTTTCGATCTGATACTGCTGGAGAAGAACTCGAAGATTTTGTAGCTTTTGTGTCGCTCTTTCTCTCCGGTGATGGGAATAGCAGGCGAAGCTTGTTTGGGTTGAGAAGATGAATCGTGTCGGTGGAAGCAGAGAAGAGACGACATAACCTTTAGTTTTATAAATAATTTAGATTTTTCCAAAAATTAATAATATATAAATTTGTGCTAGTTTTGGAACATTTGAAAAAGTGTGCTAGTTGTGGAACAAAAACTTAAATATGTGCTATTTTTGTCAATTGCCCGATCTTATACTACTGTGTAATTAGTCATAATATATGCTTGTTAAATATGTCTAGATCCGACCAATTATCATACCAAAAAGAAACATTTTTCCTATTTTGTATCTCATACCTGACAAGACCATAAGCTAGAACCTGATACTTACTTTCTCCACATCCATAGCCTAATGTGGTATTTTCCTTTAGACCAGAATGAGCCCTTTTGTAGCAAGTAAACTCAAAGCCATTTGACCCATAGACAATTTGATGAGAGGATTCTCCGTATGAGTTTTAAGCAGTTCACCTTGTTGGCCTCTTTTAGAGAACGAAGCCCAAGACCTCCTTCTTCATTAGGTAGACAAACATCGTTCCATGACACTTTAGCTTTTTTTTTGTGTTCAAAGGAGGGACTGACAACAAGAAAGCAGAACATAGACTGTCATTTCCTTGATACAAGCACTCAGCAAACAAAAAGCAGACATCCAAAAATTTGTACGACTACGGATTACTGAGCTAATGAGTTGTAGGCGCTCCACAAACGACAAATTTCGAGCCGTCCCACTTCCTATTATCTCACGAATTCGTTCAATAAGTGGTGTATAATCATTTCTCGTCATTCTCTTATTGAGAATCGGCAAACCAAGGTAGCGCACATGAAGAGTTCCCGCTGCAAACGGAAAAGTTCTTGGTATCAAATCCTTTTCACTCTCTCGTATCCCTGCCATGTATAGTGTTGGTTTTTGAAGTCTAATATTCAGTCCAAAAACTCTGCAAAAGTTTAAAAAATCTGAACATCTCCCTCAATATATCTTTTGGTGCCATCCGTAAACACCAGCAAGTCATCTGCAAAACACAAATGGGTTGAGGTGTTGACACTTAGGGTGATCGCCTATCCTTCTTTCCATAGCAGCTTTGTTAAGCATTTTCATCAACACTTGCATACAAACAACCAAAAGATAGGGCAATAGTGAGCAAAATTTCCGTAATCCCCGATTGCTATGAAATAAACCAGATAATTCTCTGGTGACTTGAACCGAGAAAGAAGACATGGTAAATACATAGTTCTATCCATCTCACAAATTGGGGTGGGAAATTTAGCACTAAGAGTAAGGTAAGGATAAAAGGAATTGAACAGAGTCAAACGCTTTCGAATGAATCTTTATTGCACTTAAAGAAGAAACTTCATCTTTGTGATAAATCTTTAACTAGCTCGGATGCCAAAAAAACATTTTCTATCAGCAGCCGATCTTTCACAATAGCATATTGATTTGGAGAGTTTAAATCCGGAAGAAGACGTTTGAACCTATGAGCAATAAGCTTGGAGATAACCTTATAAGTGACATTACAACATGAGATCAGACGGTAATTTTTCATCTCCGTTACTTCTTTTTTTTTGGTATAAGCGCTGGAATTTTTGTGTTAACTCCTTTGGGGAAAAAGCAATATTGATAGAAAGATGAATATTGACTATGAAATATTTCTTTACAATTGGCCATATCTTTTTTAAGAACTCCATAGTGTATCAATTAGGTCCCGGGATTTTATCCTTTGGCATTGAGAATAGCACGTTTTATATTTTTGCCTCGGTGACTTCATGTTCTAATTGTGCTATATCCAGGTCTGAACAGCAATATGTCACTAGTTTTGCAGCTCCTCATCTGATATACTTTGATAGTAGCTGGTTTGTGACCGATAAAGTTATGAAAAAACCTTTCAGACTCTCTCTTTATCTCCTCTTGAGTATCTACTAAGGAACCATCTGGACATTTAAAATTCCTTTATCACATTCTTTACCTCCCACACCTTTGCAACTTTAAATAAAACCTTATTATTACTATCTCCCACCCGTAACCAATGGAGCTTGGATTTCCGCTTCAAAATTTTTTCTTCGACTCCCGAAACCAGCAACCATCGACTATAAGCTACAGACTCTTTTCTCATCACCAAACTCGAGGGATTGTTGAGTGTCTCCATTTGACATTGACACAGGTGTGCGAAAGCTTCTCTCGTTTTTTTCTAGATCTCCTAGCTTATCACAAAGTGTTTAATTATTGGCTTCAGAGCTTTCAACTTCTTTGAGAATCGGAACATTGCAGAAGTAGAGTGATATAGACTCTCAATACCTTCGCAGTAATCCTTCACATGGGCAGGAATTTGGTGTCCTGAATCAAAGCATTTGTCAATTTGAAAGGCTTGAAAAAACAAGGTTTGTTAACTCCAATCTTTATTCGACACCGCAGATGGTCAGAACATCCCCCTACCTCAAAAATTCCTTATAATTTTTGGTATTTTATCAATCCAAGCATCATGCACTAAAACCCTATCTAATTTCTTACAGATAAGCTCATCATCTTCACGCTTATTACACTAAGTGTATAAAGGTCCATGAGCCGTCATATCACTTAGTGAACAATGCCTTACTACGTCTTGGAAGTCTCTCATCCTCAAAGGCACAACATGGTTTAAATCATAGAGGGAGTGCTCCTCTCCATCCAAATTTTTTTTAAAGTCACTGTAGACCATCCAAGATTTTTTTCTCAAATATGTTACCGTAAAAACTATGCCCAAAATAACCGTTTCCACATATGATTGAAAGCAAGTTTGGGATGTATTTTGAGTGACATAGATTAGTGTCTTTCCTCTTTTGTCGGTAGTCCCTCAAAAATAATAAAATCGTGTTTCATTTGTAGTCCATCAATTTTTTTCCGCGTATGTTGGTAATTTGTGTTTTATTGGTTATTCGCTGTTTTTTACCACTATCTGTAACGCCCTCGAACCGTTCTATGGCCGGACAGGCCACGGGCCGCCCCGAGACGCCACTTTGAAAATGTTCACTAACGATCCCGCCGGGGTTCGAGAACAGATCAAGACCCTTAGCCAGTCCGTCAGTGGCGTTTTCGACCGCATGGGACGTCCTTTAGGCTTTGCAACCCTTGTGACATCCCAGGCGTTGAGCCGACTTGGACAAAGTCTATATCAGTTACTACTCGTACGAATAAAGAAACCCGAATGTATTAATATATAAGGAGTTTATTACAAAATGGATACCAAAAAGATTATAGTGTACGAAGTTAAGGCCTAGAGCCAAAGATCGGTTACATAATAAAACATACTTGATTTTACAAAAGACACAAAAAACTACTCCGGGTTCCTATCGTTCACCAAACCCTCTAATCGCCTCTAAGGTTTCGTGCAAGACAAATAATTATCATAAGTAATCTAATATTACTTAGTGAGTTTCAGGGTTTCTGCACAATAATAAAATCCCCAACCCCAAACCCCAAAATAACAATCAATCAAGCAAGCAAGCAAACAAGCAAGCAAACAAGCAAGCAATCAATCAATCAAACAATCAGAGATAGCATGCGGAAGATAATGAGCTAAGCAAATAAATCTAGCAAGCAATCAATCAACAACAAAGCAATAAACTTGAATAAAAACAAAGAGTTTTAAACAAGTTTTAATTTTATGGGCCCAGTATGCTTCCTCTCCTCAACACCGCTGTGAACACCCGCGCTGCAGCCACAAAGGCATGCAACTGGAACATCACTTAGAGCCACACCGTCGTGTAGACAGCTTCGGCCAGGGTAGCGAGCCCAATAACCTCCGAGATCTTTGTGCCAACCCTACAACTCACGAACATGTATTTATGAACGCGGCTGCATGCTGGTACGGACAGCCATACCCAAGTTTTAATACGCAAGCCAGACTTTGTCGCGGACTTAACGCATTAAGACTTCTACAATTGATACTTGAGTTTTTATGGTTTTTAAGCTAAAAATTTACAAGTATCCTTACTAAGTTACCACCTCCGATACTAGAACATTTCGAACTAGTAACGAGTGTAACCTCACAGCACATGCNTAGCCATACCCAAGTTTTAATACGCAAGTCGGACTTTGTCGCGGACTTAACGCATTAAGACTTCTACAATTGATACTTTGAGTTTTTATGGTTTTTAAGCTAAAAAATTTACAAGTATCCTTACTAAGTTACCACCTCTAATACTAGAACATTTCGAACTAGTAACGAGTGTAACCTCACAGCACATGCATTTAAACAAGAAATCAACAAAAAATTCAAGTAAAAATGCAACTATATGCTCAATGCAAACCGTGCACTAGATGGAAATCATTAGACTCCATCTAGTCCGGTGAAATGTGCGTGAACTCACAGAAAACTGGCGATCTCTTGAACTGAGTGATCAGATTCTCTTGACAGCGTCCTTCTCTCAGCACGGTCTCGAACGGATTCTGCGGCATGGTCACGGACGACTCTACGGTACGTCTCGGATCTGTGGCACGCCTTGGACGACTCTATGGTACGTCTCGGATGACTCTTGTGGTATGACTCGGACAACTCTTGCGGTACGTCTCAGGTATGCGGTACGCGGTACAGTCCACAGTACGTGGTACGGTACATGGTACGGTACATGGCCTTCTTCCTTCTAACTCGATCGTTCTTCTTCCCTTGTCTTTCTAAGATGATCCGTCGAAGGAAAACTCTTTTCCGTCGATCATTCGTGCTTTGGCTCGATGGTAGACGCGTCCGACAACGGCCATCGGCCATTTATCGAACCGTCCACATTTTCTCGGACACTCCTCGGCAGTTCTTCAACTTAGCTTTCTTGCCTTCTTTCCAAGTCCTTTCCAGGTCCTCTGGTCATGGGTTTTTATTTTAAATTTACCCTGTAGTGAGGGTCACTACACTCTGGGTTCCTATCGTTCACCACGCCCTCTAATCCCCTCTAAGGTTTCCTGCAAGACAAATATTTATCATAAGTAATCTAATATTACTTAGTGAGTTTCAGGGTTTCTGGACAATAATAAAATCCCCAACCCCAAACCCCAAAATAACAATCAAACAAGCAAGCAATCAATCAATCAAACAATCAGAGATAGCATGCGGAAGATAATGAGCTAAGCAAATAAATCTAGCAAGCAATCAATCAACAACAAAGCAATAAACTTGAATAAAAACAAAGAGTTTTAAACAAGTTTTAATTTTATGGGCCCGGTATGCTTCCTCTCCTCAATACCGCTGTGAACACCCGCGCTGCAGCCACAAAGGCATGCAACTGGAACATCACTTAGAGCCATACCGTCGTGTAGACAGCTTCGGCCAGGGTAGCGAGCCCAATAACCTCCGAGATCTTTGTGCCAACCCTACAACTCACGAACATGTATTTATGAACGCGGCTGCATGCTGGTACGGACAGCCATACCCAAGTTTTAATACGCAAGCCAGACTTTGTCGCGGACTTAACGCATTAAGACTTCTACAATTGATACTTGAGTTTTTATGGTTTTTAAGCTAAAAATTTACAAGTATCCTTACTAAGTTACCACCTCCGATACTAGAACATTTCGAACTAGTAACGAGTGTAACCTCACAGCACATGCATTTAAACAAGAAATCAAGAAAGAAATTCAAGTAAAAATGCAACTATAGGCTCAATGCAAACCGTGCACTAGATGGAAATCATTAGACTCCATCTAGTCAGGTGAAATGTGCCTGAACTCACAGAAAACCGACGATCTCTTGAACTGAGCGATCGGATTCTCTTGACAGCGTCCTTCTCTCGGCACGGTCTTGAACGGATTCTGCGGCATGGTCACGGACGACTCTGCGGTACGTCTCGGATCTGTGGCACGCCTCGGACGGCTATATGGTACGTCTCAAACGACTCTTGCGGTATGACTCGGACGACTCTTGCAGTATGACTCGGACGACTCTTGCAGTATGACTCGGACGACTCTTGCGGTACATCTCAGGTATGCGGTATGCGGTACATTTCGCGGTACGTGGTACGGTAGATGGTACGGTACATGGCCTTCTTCATTCTAACTCGACCGTTCTTCTTCTCTTGTCTTTCTAAGATTATCCGTCGAAGGAAAACTCTTTTACGTCGATCATTCGTCCTTTGGCTCAATGGTAGACGCGTCCGGCAACGGCCATCGGCCATTTATCGAACCGTCCACATTTTCTCGGACACTCCTCGGCAGTTCTTCAACTTAGCTTTCTTGCCTTCTTTCCAAGTCCTTTCCAGGTCCTCTGGTCATGGGTTTTTATTTTAAATTTACCCTGTAGTGAGGGTCACTACACTCTGGGTTCCTATCGTTCACCACGCCCTCTAATCCCCTCTAAGGTTTCCTGCAAGACAAATATTTATCATAAGTAATCTAATATTACTTAGTGAGTTTCAGGGTTTCTGGACAATAATAAAATCCCCAACCCCAAACCCCAAAATAACAATCAAACAAGCAAGCAATCAATCAATCAAACAATCAGAGATAGCATGCGGAAGATAATGAGCTAAGCAAATAAATCTAGCAAGCAATCAATCAACAACAAAGCAATAAACTTGAATAAAAACAAAGAGTTTTAAACAAGTTTTAATTTTATGGGCCCGGTATGCTTCCTCTCCTCAATACCGCTGTGAACACCCGCGCTGCAGCCACAAAGGCATGCAACTGGAACATCACTTAGAGCCATACCGTCGTGTAGACAGCTTCGGCCAGGGTAGCGAGCCCAATAACCTCCGAGATCTTTGTGCCAACCCTACAACTCACGAACATGTATTTATGAACGCGGCTGCATGCTGGTACGGACAGCCATACCCAAGTTTTAATACGCAAGCCAGACTTTGTCGCGGACTTAACGCATTAAGACTTCTACAATTGATACTTGAGTTTTTATGGTTTTTAAGCTAAAAATTTACAAGTATCCTTACTAAGTTACCACCTCCGATACTAGAACATTTCGAACTAGTAACGAGTGTAACCTCACAGCACATGCATTTAAACAAGAAATCAAGAAAGAAATTCAAGTAAAAATGCAACTATAGGCTCAATGCAAACCGTGCACTAGATGGAAATCATTAGACTCCATCTAGTCAGGTGAAATGTGCCTGAACTCACAGAAAACCGACGATCTCTTGAACTGAGCGATCGGATTCTCTTGACAGCGTCCTTCTCTCGGCACGGTCTTGAACGGATTCTGCGGCATGGTCACGGACGACTCTGCGGTACGTCTCGGATCTGTGGCACGCCTCGGACGGCTATATGGTACGTCTCAAACGACTCTTGCGGTATGACTCGGACGACTCTTGCAGTATGACTCGGACGACTCTTGCAGTATGACTCGGACGACTCTTGCGGTACATCTCAGGTATGCGGTATGCGGTACATTTCGCGGTACGTGGTACGGTAGATGGTACGGTACATGGCCTTCTTCATTCTAACTCGACCGTTCTTCTTCTCTTGTCTTTCTAAGATTATCCGTCGAAGGAAAACTCTTTTACGTCGATCATTCGTCCTTTGGCTCAATGGTAGACGCGTCCGGCAACGGCCATCGGCCATTTATCGAACCGTCCACATTTTCTCGGACACTCCTCGGCAGTTCTTCAACTTAGCTTTCTTGCCTTCTTTCCAAGTCCTTTCCAGGTCCTCTGGTCATGGGTTTTTATTTTAAATTTACCCTGTAGTGAGGGTCACTACACTACCCCCCCCCCCTTCGACATTAATTATATCATGTTTCATTTGTATTTTGTTGCTACTTGTCCCTAAAACTGTTGATGGATTAACCGAGGGCGTTTGCATGATGGATTCCTAATGGGAATGTCAGCATCTCGAACCGTTGGTAATCCCACGATAGCTAACAAAATCGTGTCAAGATCACACAAAAAAAACCAAAAAGCCTTTAAGCTTTGGTCTCAAAAATATCCCAATGGTACGAAGACCAATTGCCTTGCTAGAAGCTCTCTCGGGGCTTTTCAAAACGGTATTACCGGTCCCATAGGTCCTCAGTGTGAAAGTTATGATGTTGGGTATGTCCTAGCGTCTTGCAAACCAACCTAAAAAAAAAAAGGGATGCTACACGAGGAATTCCCGGGAGGTCACCCATCATAGTACTACTCTCGCCCAAACACGGTTAACTGCAAAGCTCTGATGCGATCCGGTGCATAGTGGTAGTATGATCGCATCCGTTAATATATCCAATGCAATCACATATATCCTTTTCCGAATCAAAGGATCATTTGATGTGGGTCCCACTTGATATGTCGATCCATAACCTTGACCGAACACATTTCTTTATCCCAAAATCATGTCGGAATCACAAAATAAATAAACTTGAAAAGCCTTTAAGCATAAATTTGCACCCGAAAATAGTCCAATGGTACGAGAAACCATTGCCTTTGCAGAAGCTCTCTTGGGGCTTTTCAAAAAGGTATTATGGGTCGTGTAGGTCCTCATGGAGTGAAAGGTATGATGTTGGGTATAACCATGTCCGAACACATTTTTTTATCCCAAAATCGTGTCGGGACCACAAAAAGCCAAAAATCCATTAAGCGTCAAAATTTGATCCCGAAAATAGTAAAATAGTAGGAGGACTCATTGGGCTTTTCAAAAAGGTATTTTGGGTCACGTAGGTCCTCACGGCATGAAAGTGACGACGTTGTGTATGTAATATCAATTTACGAAACAACCAAAAAAATGGGGGGATGCCACACAAGGACATTCAGGGAGGCCACCAATCCTAGTACTCTCGCCCAAGCACCCTTAACTGCAGAATTCTGAATGGATCCAGTGCATTAGTGATGGTGAGATTGCCTCCATTAGTATATTTTCATGCAATTGCATATATCCTTTTCCAAATACTCGAAGGATCATTCGATGTGGGTCATACTTGTTATGTGGACCGGTTAATTCACCTTGGCTGTGCTTCTAAACTCGAAAAACAAGCCATAACCATGTCAGAACAATGTTTTTCATCTCGAAATTATGTCGGGATCACAAAAAAACCAGAAAAGCCATTAAACTTACAAATTTGGTCAAGAGAATAGACTAATTGTGATGCCCCCAAACCGTCATATGGCCGGAAACGCCCAGAACGGCCCTGAGATGCTACTTAGAAATAGTCACCAACGATCCGACCAAGGTTCTAAAACAGATCTAGACCCTTAGCCAGTCCCTCGGTGTTATTCCCTCCAGTTTAGAAATCACTTAGGCTTGCCAAACCTCATGATGCTCAAGTGTTGAGCCGACTTGGACTAAGTTATTATCAGACATTACTCGTACTCACGAATATATAAAACCGATTTCTTTCATTAAAAAAATTTTCACAAAGTTAACAAAAGGACTTTTCGAGTTTATGGCGAGGCCTAGAGCCAAAAAGATTATACATTTTTGACATATAAAACATAATTCTCTTTCATTACACAAAGGCACAAAAAAACTACTTCGGCCTCCTATCGTCCAACAAGCCTGTTAGCTTCCCTCTAACGGTTACTTGCAGGACAAAATATCATCATAAGTAATCTAAGATTACTTAGTGAGTCTCAGGGGTCCCTGCAGAAGATTAGATTCTCATCCCATCCCAAGATGTCAGGATTCAATCAACACACCAACAAAAAATCAGACAAAGCATGCGGAAGATAATAAGACAAGCAAATAACCATAAGCAAGCAATCAATGCAACATGCAAAACTTGAATAAAAGATAAGTTTTAAACAAGTTTTACTAGGGCCTGGATATGCTGCCTTCCACCCCACTACATTTTGAACACCCGCATTCCAACCACAAAGGCATGAAACCGGTACAACACATAAACCACAACGTCGTGTAGACAGCCTCGGCCAAGGTAGCAAACCAAGTTCACCGAGCTCTTCGTGTCAATATGCAACACAAGAACAAGGTCAAGGTTGCATGTTGAGACGGAACCATATCCCAAATCTTAGTGCGCTTATGGCTAGTCAGACCTCTTGTTGCAAATGCCACACACTAAGCCCATCCAGCAATTGATACTTAAGTTTATGGTCTTAAAGAACACATAAAACAACAACTATCAATGTTTAACCCCACATGCAATAGATCAAATGGACGGATCAGAGATCGCATAAACGATCTACCCTGGTATTCACCTCAACATTTCACAACCAAAATTTAGATGCATAACTTCAACAGAATCTATCAAGAAAATCAAGAAGATGCAATCTAAATGCACATGCAAACCAAATCTAGAACGAGTCTCCCAAGAGTAACGAAAAACGCATAGAGCTCACAAGAAAACAATTATATCACAAATCACAGAAAACTGAGATCTTAGCTTGGATAATCCATGGTCATGCACTCACTGTAGTGACCCTCACTAAGGGCAGAAATCCCAAAAATAAAAGTTCGAGGAAATGGCCCGGATAAGACTTAAAGAGGAAGAGGAAGAAAAACAAAGGATAAAGGCCGAAGGAAGTCCGAGGAAAAATGCACGAGTTGGAGAATGGCCAAGCCAAGACCAAAGTGGCCGGATGTACGATCGAGACCTTAAGACCGATCGGGAGTTGGTGGTTTACGCAGAAAACTGTGTACGCGGAAGAGATGGTCTGAGAAGTACCAGAAAGAACAGTACGGTCCGAGAAGTACCAGGAAGGACAGTACGGTCCGAGAAGTGTCGGAAGGGACAGGAAGGACCGTAGGGAGAAAGGACCGAGAGTTGTCCGAGAAAAGATCGAGGGAGTCCGTAGGAACCAAATGCAGTCCGGATCGAGACCGACCCATGGACGAGAGATGTCCGAACAATGCCGTATGTACCAGACGGTAGGACAGTGCAGTTTTTGCTGAAGAACAAACGGTTAGTGGTGGCATAATCATTGTGTCTCTATGATTTGGGCCAATCAAATTTCATGCAAGGGACAGTGTGTTTCACGCGCCACATGCAAGCTCATGTTTGCCAAGTGGCGGGCGATTGGCTTACACGCGCTACATGCAAGCTCATGCTTGCCATTTGTCAAAACGCACTAAGGGAAGAGAGGGGGATGCTCGACCTATATATATGGCTCATGAGATCATTTTTCTCATTTTTCAAAAACCCTAAACACTCAAAGTTGCAATTTTTGCTCATAAATCCAAGAGAAAGGAGAGTGTTCGGAGGGTGAAGCTGTTGAGACAAGGGGGGAAACGCGGTTGCGGACAAGGAGAGAGTTGAGGAAGGGTTGTTGTGGAGACGTTGTTGGACGCCAGAAGGGGAGTTGTCTGATCCGCGGTGCAGTGAAGTCCAATCATCCTCCGATGTACCAAGGTGAGTTCTGCGGTAATTGTGTGTGGAGTGCTGCATTGATCTTTAGATCCTTGCACATACTCCTTTGCGTGTTGCATTTAGACTATATTCATGTTAGAATCAGTTTAAATTGATGCATGCGAAATATGGTAGGATTCATGCTAAATTCATGTTTAAATGTACATAGAATTTGAGCTAGGAATCACCATGCGAAAATGAACTTGGATGCATTTTAAAGTAAGTTGGACTTGCTTAAAATTTAGACAAAAGGGTTTGCATGCATGGTTGAGTTTGAAGGATTTTACTTGCAATATTTCTTGCTTAAAATCGGTTGCATGCATGATTAAATTGGTGAAGTTTATTTGCAATTTTATTGCATCAAACTGGTTGAAGTTAGCTTGCATGCGTAAATGGACTTAAAGGATTTACTTGGTTAAATCGCTTAAAATTCACTTGCATGTGTTAATGGACTTAAAGGATTTAAATGGGTTAAATCGCTTAAAAACTGGCTTGCATGCATATTTGAACTTGTTGCATTAAATTGCTTAAGTTGCGTGAATAGGTTGCATGCTTGTAGAACAATCTAAGTTGCATGAATTGTCATTCTTGTTGCTTGATGATTGTTGCATGTTCTCTTGCTTGATTTTCTTGCTTGTGATGCTTGATTTTCTTGCTTGAGTTGTTCGGTGTATTTTAGCTAAGTCTCTCGAATTTGTTTCTTGAGTCCTAGCTAGAATAGAGTAGTCGATCTTCCGTTCCAAATGTGGTTTGTCTCGCGAGAGTTCATGATGACCACTCGCGTGGGACAATGTCACGGCTAGCTAGCTACTAGCGTGACCGCTACATGACGATGTAGCATTTGTGTGGGCTCATGCTGGTTACCTTTGTGGTTTCGGCATGGGAAATGTTGTGGAACGGAACAGATTATCGAGGGCCCTTAGGTGAAAGAGTCTAGAGTATTTCAAGTGTCCCTTGTTTTATTCTAGTCGTCTTTGCGAGTTGTGTATGAGTTAAGAGTCTAAAGTGGCCGAGTAGTCCTTGTTCCCTTTAGTCGTCTTTCTTTGTGAATAGCGAGTTTAGACCGTCCGAGTTGAGTCGTGTCGTTCTAACCTCTCTCGCCTGGTTATTGTTTATTGCTTCCGCTACTGTTTCTGTTGCGTTGCTATGATTGTTGCTGGCTTGTTTACCTTGCTTGTTTTCTTTGCCTGTTGGGGTAGTTGGGTTGGGGAAGTAGAATCCTGTTTAGGAAAGGGGTGCCCAGGCTCACTGAGTAATCTTAGATTACTCATGATATTATTTTGTCTTGCAGGGAGCCTAAGTGAGTCTAGAGCTGGAGCAAACATTAGGGTACCGGACAGGGTTTTTTGTGTTCTTTGTAAAACCCTATATTTTCCTAAATGATTTCTGTAAAATTATGCGACTATCTATGTATATTGCTTTGATGATTTAATTTCAATGTAATAAATTATTAAAGTAATATATATTCGGTTTTCGGGGAAATCATGGCAAGTTGCAAATGGTACTCGGCCTTGTCCGGGTCAACAATACGCGCGTGGGACGCAAGGGTTGCAAAGCCTAAGTGAACCTCAGCCGCGGACGGAGTCGCGTCTCGGAGGACTGGTCGGGAAACTGCAGCTTCCGTCCCACAACCGGACCACCAGGATGCGGTTCCCAGACATGTGGCGTCTCGGTGCCGTCCGTGGTCCTGTCTGTCCGTACGGTGGTTCGGGGGCGTTACACTCACCTTTGCCAAACAACGATATTTAAGCCCAAACGACGAAGCTAACACCAAAACAACCTTCCCACCACGTTTCTAGCCATGGATCAACACTCTCCAGGAAGAGAACTCACTCACAGGACAAAAGATCTCCAAAAACTCAAAAACGCTTATTTGGAAAACTCTTCTTTCTCTCTAAAAGTGTGAAAACGGCTAAAGGAAGTGGAAGAAGTCGATTTTTCTTTTTAATAATCGAGTCTAGGGTTCTCTTAAACCAACCACGCAAATCGGAGAAATAAAAATCGAACCGGTTGAACCAGCCGAACACTGTGTCGATCGACACCACGCTTTGTGTCGCTCGACACACCCATGATATCCCAAATTTTGGTTCGCTGGTGTTACATGTTGTGTATGTACTATCGTTTTCCTAAAAAGCAAAAAAAAGGGAGGGATGCAACACGAGGACTTCCCGAGAGACAACCCATTCTAGAACTACTCTCGTCCAAGCACGCTTAACTATAGAATTTTGATGGTATCCGGTGAATTAATGTTGGTATGATTACATTCGTTAGTATATTCCATGCAATTGCTTATATATTTTTCCGAATACTAAAAGAATCATTCGATGTGGGTCCCACTTGATATGTTGACCGTTTAAGTCACCTTAGACGGGTTCCCAAACGTGGAAATTAAGACATAACCATGTCCACACACAGTTTTTGATCCCAAAATCGTGTCTGGATCACAAAAAAACCATAAAACCCTTCCAACGTCAAAATTTAGTCCCGAAAGTTGTCAAATGGAACGAAGACTCATTACCTTGCCAGAATCTCTCTTGGGGCTTCTCAAAAAATGTATTACGGGTCGCGTAGGTCCTCACGGCGTGAAAGTTATGACGTTGTGTATGTCACACAGAGACTTCCTGGGAGGTCACCCATCCTAGTACTACTCTCGCCCAAGCATGCTACTGGTATGATCACTTCCGTTAGTATATCCCACGCATCACTTCCGATGGGATGTGATCAAATAATGCTCCAGATCCCATCAGAACTACGCACTTAAGCATGCATGGGCGAGGGTAGTACTAGGACATGGTTATTGCTTGTTTTTTGAGTTTGGAAGCCCATCCAAGGTGACTTAACTGGTCCACATAACCTGTGGGACCCACATCGAAGGATCTTTAAGTCTTCGGAAAAGGATTTAGAGATTGCATGGGATCATACCAGCACCAATGCACCAGATCCCATCTGAAATCTGCAGTCAAGCGTGCTTGGCAGAGGGTAGTACTAGGATGGGTGGTATTTTGAGAAGTCCTCTTATTGCATCCATCCTTTTTTTTTTTTTTTCGCAAGATGATAGTAAATACACAATGTCGTAACTTTCACACTGTGAGGACCTAGACAACCCACAATACCTTTTTCAAATGCCCTAAGAGTGCTTCTAGCAAGGCAATGAGTCTTCGTACCATTGGACTATTTTTAGGGGCAAATTTTTACGCTTAAAGGCTTTTCGTGTTTTTTTTTTATCATGACACGATTTCGGGATCAAAAACTGTGTTCGGACATGATTATGGCTTGTTTCTCGAGTCTCGAAGCACGTCCAAATTGACTTAACCGGTCCACATTTAGCATGGTACCCACATCGAATGATCCTTTGAGTCTACGGGAAAGGATATGTGCGATTGTATGGGATATACTAAGGGATGTGATCAAATCACCACTAATGCTCCAGATCCCATCAGAACTACGCACTTAAGCGCGCATGGGCGAGGGTAGTACTAGGATTGGTATCCCTCCTTTTTTTTTTTTTTTTGCTTATTTCGCAAGACGATATGACATACACAACTTCATAGCATTCACATCGCGAAGACCTACACGACCCATAATACCGTTTTGAAAAGCCCCAAGAGCTTCTTGCAAGGCAATGGGTCCTTGTATCATTAGACTATTTTTGGGGGCAAATTTTGACGCTTAAAGGCCTTTCGGTTTTTTTTTTGTGATCGCAACACGATTTTGGGATAAAAAATGTGTGTGGACAAGGTTATGGCTTGTTATTCGAGTTTGGAAGCCTGACCAAGATGACTTAACTAGTCCATATATCATGTGGGACAAACATCGAATGATCATTTGAGTCTTCAGAAAGTATATAAGCAATTGCATGAGATATACAAACGGATGCAATCATAAAAGCATTAATGCACCAGATCCCATATGAATTCCATATTCAAGCGTGTTTGGGCAAGGGTAGTACTAGGATGGGTGGTCTCCCAGAAAGGCCTCTTGTTGCATCCCTCCCTTTTTTTGTTTTTTGGTTGTTTCGCAAGACGATTGTACATACACAACATCATAACTTTCACACCGTGAGGACCTAAACGAACCATAATACCTTTTTGAAAAGCCCCAAGAGTCCTTATGGCAAGGAAAGGGGTCCACCTACCATTGGTATCGTTTATGCGAACTCTGATCACATCCCAGAGATCGCACATATCCTTTCCCGAAGACTCAAAGGATCATTCGATGTGGGTACCATGCTAAATGTGGACCGGTTAAGTCAATTTGGACGTGCTTCCAAACTCGATAAAAAGGCCATAATCATGTCCGAACACAGTTTTGATCCCGAAATTGTGTCATGATAAAAAAAAAGCACGAAAAGCCTTTAAGAGTAAAAATTTGCCCCTGAAAATAGTCCAATGGTACGAGGACCCATTTCCTTGCTAGAAACACTCTTAGGGCATTTGAAAAAGGTATTATGGGTTTTCTAGGTCCTCACGGTGTGAAAGTTACGACATTGTGTATCATCTTGCGAAACAACCAAAAAAAAGGATGGATGCAATAAGAGGACTTCCCAAAATACCAACCATCCTAGTACCACCCTCTGCCAAGCACGCTTGACTGTAGAATTCAGTTGGGGTCTGGTGCATTAGTGCTGGTATGATCCCATGCAATCGCTATATCCTTTTCCGTAGACTTAAAGATCCTTTGATGTGGGTCCCACATTTAATGTGGACCAGTTAAGTCACCTTGGATGGGCTTCCAAACTCGAAAAACAAGCAATAACCATGTCTGAACACAATTTCTGATCTTGAAAATCCTTTAAGCGTCCAAATTTGGTCCCGAAATAGTCCAATGGTATAGAGACCCATTGCCTTTCCTACTCTTAGGGCTTTTCAAAAAGGTATTATGGATCATGTAGGTCGTCACGGTATGAAAGTTATGACGTTGTGTATGTCCTAGCGTCTTGCGAAACTACCAAAAAAAAAAGAGGGATGTAACACGAGGACATCCCGATAGGTCACCCAACCTAGTACTATTCTCTCCCAATCGCGCTTAACTGCATAGTAGCGATGGGATCCGGTGCGTTAGTGCTAGTATGATCGCATCTGTTAGTATATCCCATGCAATCGAATATCTTCTTTTCTAAAGACTCGAAGGATCATTCGATGTGGGTCTCACTGGATATGTGGATCGGTTTAGTCACCTTGGAAGTGTTTCCAAACTTAAAAAATGAAATTGTGTCGGGATCACAAAAAAACCATAAAAGCCTTTAAGCGTCAAAATTTGGTCCCGAAAATAGTCCAAGGGTCCCATTGCCTAGCCAAAAGCTCTCTTGGGGCTTTTCAAGAGGTATTCTAATGGCACGGTCACCGTATAGTTGGAAAATTTTCCGAAACAAAATTTTGATGCTTAACAGCTTTTCGGGTTTTTTTTTTCTGAGCTTAACACGATTTTGGGATTAAAAAACATGTCAGGACATGGTTATGGCTTGTTTTTTTGGGTTTGGAAGCACGTCCAAGGTGACTTTACCAGTCCACATATCAAGTGGGACCCACATCAAATGATCCATGGAGTCATCGGAAAAGGATATATGGGATTGCATGGGATATATTAACAAATGCTATCAAACTAGCACTAATGCACCAGATCCCATCAGAACTCCACAGTTAAGCGAGCTTGGTTGAGGGTGTACTAGGATGGGTGACGTCCTGAGAAGTCCTCTTGTTGCATCCCTCCCTTTTTTTTTTGATGTTTTGAAAGACGCTAGGACATACACAACATCATAATTTTCACACCGTGAGGACCTACACGATCCATAAAACCTTCTTGAAAAGCCCCAATAAAGCTTCTGGCAAGGCAATGGGTCACCGTGCCTTAGATTGTTTTCCGGACCAAATTTTGAAGCTTAAAGGCTTTTCAGTTTTTTTTTTTGATGGAGACACGATTTTGGGATCAAAAAATGTTTCAAACATGGTTATGGCTTGTTTCGAACATAGTTAAGACGCACGTCCAAGGTGACTTAACCTGCCAACATATCAAGTGAGACCCACATAAAATATCATTTGAGTCTTCGAAAAAGGATATGTGGTTGCATGAGATATACTAATGGATGTGATCATACCATCACTAATGCACCATTTCCCATCAGACCTCTGCAGCTAAGTGTGCTTGGGAGAGAGTAGTACTAGGATGGGTGACCTCCCATGAAGTCCTCGTGGTGTATCTTGTTGGTACTGTAGTCGGTCAGCACGTTCAACGCTGATGTCAAAGTCAGTTAGCTCGACTTGAGAGAGGAGAGATAGCTCGGCCCATTAAGATATGAAGGCAAAATCCTGTTAGGGCCTACGCGACTCATAATACTTTTTTGAAAACTTGCAAGAGAGCAATGGGTCACCGTACCTTTGGACAATTTTCAGGACCAAATTTTGACGCTGAAAGGCTTTTGGGTTTATTTTTTTAATCACGACAAATTTTTGGGATAAAAAATTGTGTTCGGACATGGTTATGGTTTGTTTTTCAAGTTTGGAAGCACGTTCAAGGTGACTTAACCGGTCCACATATTAAGTGGGAGCCACATTGAATGATCCTTTGAATCTTCGTAAAAGGATATATGTGAGTGCATGAGATATACTAAGAGATGCGATCATACTACCACTAATGCACCGGATCCCATCAAAACTTTGCAGTTAAGAGCGCTTGGGCGAGAATAATACTAGGATAGGTGACCTCCCAGGAAATCCTCGTGGTGTATCTCTCCCCCTTTTTTTGTTTTGGTTATTTCGCAAGACGCTATAACATTCACAATGTCGTACCTTTCACACTACGAGGGCCTGAGCAACACATAATACTTTTTTGAAAAGCCGCAAGAGAGCTTCTGGCAAAGCAATGGGTCACCGTACCTTTGGAATATTTTCTAGACCAAATTTTGACGCTTAAAGGCTTTTGGGGATATTTTTGTGATCGCGACACAATTTTGGGATAAAAAAAAT
Organism: Camelina sativa; assembly: GCF_000633955.1. Lineage (NCBI taxonomy): Eukaryota > Viridiplantae > Streptophyta > Magnoliopsida > Brassicales > Brassicaceae > Camelina > Camelina sativa. The sequence goes on along the minus strand of NC_025703.1, from coordinate 12,144,265 downwards.
GTGTTCGTACATGGTTATGAGTTGTTTTCGAGTTTGGAAACACGTTCAAGGTGACTTAACCGGTCTACATATCAAGTGGGAGCCACATTGAATTATTTGTTTGAGTCTTCGTAAAAGGATATATGTGATTACATGGGATATACTGAGAGATGCGATCATACTAGCCCTAATGCACCGGATCCCACCAGAACTCCTCATTTAAGCGTGCTTAGGTAAGAGTACTAGAAGGATGGGTGCCTCCCGTGAAGTCCTCGTGTTGCATCCCTCCCCTTTTTTATTGGTTGTTTCACAATACGCTAGGACATACACAACGTCGTAACTTTTATACCGTGAGGACCTACGCAACCCCTAATACCTTTTTGAAAAGCCCCAAGAGAGCTTCTGGAAATAAAATGGATTACCTTACCATTGGACTCTTTTCTAGACCAAATTTTGACGCTTAATGGATTTTCAAGTTTTTTTGTAATCTGAACACAACTTTGGGATAAAAAATGTGTACGGACATGGTTATGGCTTGTTTTTCGAGTTTGGAAGAACGTCCAAGATGACTTAACCGGACCACATATCAAGTGGAACCCACAAAAATGATCCTTTGAGTCTTCGAAAAAGGATATATGCGATTACATGGAATATACTAATGAATGTGATCATACCAGCACTAATGCACCAGATCCCATCAGAACACCGCAGTTAAGTGTGCTTGAGAGAGAGAGTAGTACTAGGATTGGTGGCCTCCAAAGAAGTCCTCATGTTGCATCACTCCCTTTTTTTTGTTTTTAGTTGTTTCTCAAGACGCTACGGCATACACAATGTTGTAACTTCCATACCGTGAGGACCTACGTGAGCCATAATACTTTTTTAAAAAGCCGCAAGAGAGCTTCTAGCAAAGAAATGGTTCATCGTACCTTTGGACTAATTTCTTGACCAAATTTTGACGCTTAAAAGCTTTTGAGGTTATTTTTGTGATCGTGACACAATTTTGGGAATAAAAAATGTGTTCTAACATGGTTATGGCTTGTTTTAGAGTTTGGAATCACGTTCAAGGTGACTTAACCGAGCCACATATCAAGTGGGAGCCACATTGAATGATCCTTTGAGTCTTCGTAAAAGGATATATGCGATTACATGAGATATACTAAGAGATTTACTAGTTTCCCATCAGAACTCTGCAGGTAAGTACTAGGATGGATGACCTCCCAGGAAGTCCTCAAGGTGCATCTCTCCTTTTTTTTTTTGGTTGTTTTGCAAGACGACATACACAATGTTGTAACTTTCACACAGTGAGGACCTACACGACCCCTAATCCCTTTTTGAAAAGCCCCAAGAGAGCTTCTGGCAAGACAATGGATCACTCTATCAATGGACTCTTTTCCAGACCAAATTTTGACGCTTATCGGCTTTTCGGATTTTTTGTGATCCGAACACGGTTTCAGAATCAAAAAATGTGTTCGAAACATGGTTACAGCTTGTTTTTTGAGTTTGGAAGCACCTCGAAGATGACTTAACTGGTCCACATATCAAGTTGGACCCACATAAAATGATCCACAAAGTCTTCGAAAAAGGATATATGTGATTACATGGAATATACTAATGTATGCGATCATACCAGCACTAATGCACCAGATCGCATCAGAAATCTGCAGCTAAGTGTGCTTGGACGAGAGTAGTACAAGGATGGGTGGCCTCCAAAGAAGCCCTCATGTTGCATCCCTCCTTTTTTTTTTTAGTTGATTCGCATGACGATATTTACATACACAACGTCATAACTTTCACACCGTAAGGACCTGCGTGACCCATAATACCTTTTTGAAAATATCCAAGAGAACTCTTGGCAAGGCAAAGGGTCACCATAACGTTGGGCTATTTTTGGGACCAAAATTTTGGCGCTTCAAGGCTTTTAGGGTTTTTCGTGATAGCGACACTATTTCGAGAAAAAAAACGTGTTCAAACATGATTATCGAGTTTGGAAGCACGTCCAAGGTGACTTAACCGGTCCACATATCAAGTGGGAGCCACATTGAATGATAATTTGAGTCTTCGTAAAAGGATATATGTGATTGCATGGGATATACTAAGAGATGCGATCATACTAGCATTAATGCACAAGATCCCATTAGAATTCTACAGTTAAGTGCGCTTGAACGAGAGTAGTACTAGGATCGGTGACCTCCCAGGAATTCCTTGTGGTGCATCTCTCCCCCGTTTTTTTTTGGTTATTTCGCAAGATGCTACGACATACACAATGTCGTAACTTTCACACCGTGAGGACCTACGCGACCCATAATACTTTTTTGAAAAGCCGCAAGATAACTTATGGCAAAGCAATGGGTCATCGTACCATTAGACAATTTTCATAACCAAATTTCGAAGCTCAAAGGCTTTTCAGGTTATTTTGTGATCGCGACACGATTTCAAGCAAAAAATCATGTTCGGACATGGTTAAGGCTTGCTTTTCTAGTTTGGAAGCATGTCCAATGTGACTTAACCGGTCCACATATCAATTGGGTCCCACATTAAATGATCCTTCGAGTCTTCAGAAAAGGATATATGCTATTGCATAGGATATAATAATGGATGCGATCATACCAACACTAATGCACCATATCCCATCAGAACTTTGCAGTTAACTCTTGGGCGAAAGTAGTACTAGGATGGGTGGCCTCTGGGGAATTCCTTGTGTTACATCCCTCCCTTTTTTTCTATGCTTGGGCGACACAATTTCGGGATCAAAAAATGTGTTCAGACATGGTTATAACTTGTTTTTCGTGTTTGGAAGCATGTCCAAGGTGATTTAACCGGTCCACATATCAAGTGGGACCCATATCGAATGATCCTTTGAGTCTTGTAAAATAATATATGCGATTGCATAGGATCTCATTAGTACTAGGATTGGTGACCTCCTAGAAAATTCTTGTGTTGCATCCCTCCCTTTTTTTTTGGTTGTTTCACATGACGCTATGACATACATAAACGTCGTAACTTTCATACCGTGAGGATCTACGTGACCGATAATACCTTTTTGAAACCCCAAGAGAGCTTCTGGAAAGGCAATGGATCTCCGTACCATTGGACTATTTTGGAGACCAAATTTTGACGCTTAAAAGCTTTTAGGATTTTTTTATCTTAACACGATTTCGGGATCAAAAAAATTTCGAACATGGTTATGTCTTGTTTTTCAAGTTTGGAAGCACTTCTAAAGTGACTAATAAACCAGTACACTATTTAAGTGGGGGACACATGAAATGATCCTCGAGTCTTCAAAAAATGGTATATGCGGTTTTATGGGATATACTAATAGATATGATCATAGCAGCACTAATGAATAGTAAGTACTAGGACGAGTGATCTCCGAAAAATCATCTTGCAGCATCCCTACAAAATGACCAATCTCATGCGCAAATTCACTCTAAAGCATATCGAAGTAGATTCAGGCCCAACTTTATACATCTCATCAAGCCCAAAGTAAAAGACAAAACCCAAGCAAATGCTCAGCCACGTCACTTTCTTCTCTCTCACCTCACACCACAAAGCATGTGAAGTTCTGATTGCCCCTTAGAAGAAAAGATTTAAGAAAACTAAACCTCGTGCTTAGCAATCGATTTGATTCTTTGCTATACCTAGCCCTATGAAATGATGACAAGGTAGACAAGTGTCGAATTCGAATATCGATCGTGTTGCATAAAATAAGCCCATGGGCAGACGTTGTAAATGTGTGAAAAAGGAGAAATACAAAGAAGAAAGTTTATTCTCGTCTTCTTTCTCTACTACTCAGTACGCAGACGACCATTAGTATATATATTTTTTTATACAATTATTGTCGTGGTTGTGAGAGGAAACAAAGAGACAAATGGTGAGAGTCACATGCATGCATGAGATTCATTCATAACGTCACATTATCCATTCCTTTTTTTTCTTCTTTTAAGACTAAATCTTCAAAAGTGACAGAGTTCACGGGTTACACTGTTTTTACTACCAGCCAAATTCTACCCGCCAGCTTATAATTTGCGTCCATAACTTTATTTTGTTTTCTTCACCATATATATAAATAAATTTGAAGGAAAAAATTATGGTACATTTAGTTTTATTGTTTAATTATACAAGTAGGTTTTATAGCTCTATTTATTTTTCACAGTATTATTTTATAAACTGAACTAAAAATTAGGTCAGATTATATTTTGCGAAAATGTCAATATAGAAAATAAAATGAATATTGTAACCACTAACCATTAATCAGAAACAGTACTATTAGATTCATATACAACTATAATAATATGAACAAAACTACAAAGAGAATCATCTATCACATACACACGTCATTCAATCATTTCAAGAGTTGATAATTAAGGCACTAAGATAACATCTTCTATACATATAGTTTCGGTCGGAAAGTGATGGGGGTATAGCTTTTTTCCATCAGTTAATGAAAACTTAACAACATGTAATCTAATATATCTAATGAAACCCAACAACTTGGTTTGAAGATTTATCAATCTTTTATATATTTTTGGGGATTTTTACCAAAACTGATTCTCTTTTCTTATTTGTATAGGTAGAGACACAAACTAGCACCCAAAAGAAATTGCCTAAAATCCTTATTAAAAAAAAAATGGACCTACCTCGCAAGGAACAAGAAAAAAAGAGTGAGAACGATGTGTTTAATTATATCTTATCAAAATTGAGAAATGGGAGGTGTCTTTTAAGTCAAATAATAATGACAAAGTCCCTTCTTAAATTGTCGACCCAATTGGCCATTACATTACAAAAACATTTGGTTGTTCCCATTGTTTTCATCCATTAATTACAAATATGACTATGTCTAAGTTTTCTAAAACATTTGTATATCAATAATAATGTACTGACTATACTAAACGCTTAATTATAGAGTAGGCATTCTCTAATGTTAATAGACTAGAGCTTATGTATGTCGGGACAGTTCTCTAGCTGATTCACGCGTTGATTTCACGATATTTTATATTTTAGCCAAATTTGATCTGAGATGTAGGAGGAAAAAAAATAGGCGCAAGATATGATTCTTAGAAGTTGATTGCATTTTTCAAAAAAAAAAAAAGCTAACTTTTGACCATATAGGCAAATACGAACAATAATTTTTTTGGTATACATGAGATTTTCACAATCGAGATCTTTCTGTCGTTAACATACACTATATTGATGAATGCTTCTTTCGAAACAAATAATTATATGAGACAATAATTAAACAAATAATTATTGACTTAATTAACCATACAGTATATGAGTATGCCGGAGAAATTCAAATAAAACTAACACTTAGTATAAAATTATCTATGGTGGATGGACAACGCGTGAATTTTCTTTTTCCAAACAGAAGGTTATGGATTCAAAGGTATAGTAGAGCTGAACTTGCACTCTTCGGACTAGCTACTTGATTGACTACGTACTGGAGTATTACACTAAATGATCATTGTGACATGTAAGTGGACGAAGCTATAAAACTATCCTTAAAACATTAACACAAAGATATAAATTTATAAAATTTATAAAATTTATAAATTTACAAAGCAAAACAATCCCCTGAAAAAAATCAAATTTTTGTAAGAAAGAATACTGTTGTATATAAATTCATATTTCGTTAAAGCCCAATTAAAATTCAAAAATATGGAGAAGACAAATATAATGCCAATTGAGGAATGTGATGAGTACAACCCTTTGTTTTCTTTTTGTAACCAAGTGACATAACGTGCTTAATCAAATTTAATTTCAATCAACTAAATCACAGTTGCTTACATACAGTATTATTTGTAAAAATAAAAATCTTAAATGAGTTTTTCTATAAAAAGGGTACACATACACTCATTTATCTTACTTACTCACTCCTTTCACAAACCCAAACCCTCATTCTAAAATTATGGGGTCTCGCACTCAGAACCTCTCCTTTCTCGTTCTCCTCCTCCTCGNGCCAACACCGACTCCACCTGTCGTAACACCACCAACGCCAACCCCACCCGTCGTAACACCACCAACACCAACCCCACCCGTCGTAACACCGCCAACACCAACTCCACCAGTCGTAACACCGCCAACACCAACACCACCCGTCGTAACACCACCAACACCAACTCCACCCGTCGTAACCCCGCCAACACCAACACCACCCGTCGTGACACCGCCAACACCAACACCACCCGTCGTGACACCGCCAACACCAACCCCACCTGTGGTAACGCCGCCAACACCAACTCCTCCTATTCCCGAGACTTGCCCAATTGACACGTTGAAGCTAGGAGCGTGTGTGGACGTTCTTGGAGGTTTGATTCACATCGGGCTTGGGAAAAGCCACGCCAAGGAAGAGTGTTGTCCAGTTTTGGGAGGCTTACTTGACCTAGACGCAGCCGTATGTTTATGTACCACTATTAAAGCCAAACTTCTCAACATCAACCTCATTCTCCCCATTGCTCTTGAGCTTCTTCTCGACTGTGGAAAAACTCCACCCCCTGGCTTCAAGTGTCCCGCTTAATCAATGTAAAGAGTTGA
>NC_025703.1:12125677-12136950 GCF_000633955.1 Camelina sativa | reverse complement strand
CCCAATTGACACGTTGAAGCTAGGAGCGTGTGTGGACGTTCTTGGAGGTTTGATTCACATCGGGCTTGGGAAAAGCCACGCCAAGGAAGAGTGTTGTCCAGTTTTGGGAGGCTTACTTGACCTAGACGCAGCCGTATGTTTATGTACCACTATTAAAGCCAAACTTCTCAACATCAACCTCATTCTCCCCATTGCTCTTGAGCTTCTTCTCGACTGTGGAAAAACTCCACCACCTGGCTTCAAGTGTCCCGCTTAATCAATGTAAAGAGTTGAGTCTCAGAAGGTTTCGTTTTTTTCAAAAATTTGTTCATTATCTCTTTTGGTAATGGGAGGTTTATATGCGTGTGTGCGACCTTGAGTTTCATGTTTCATTTGATACAATAAAATTAGGGGCTTGTAATTTGGGTTTGAGATCTCTATTTCTTTGCGTTTTCATGTTATGCTGTACTTTTTAAGAAGAAGAAAAAAACTGTAAAACGATATAACTTTTTTTCTAATATAAACAAGTTTGTATCTGTCAATCTGTCTAATTTTGTTTTATATACATATGTACGTATACGTGGTGGGAGTACGTAGAAAAATGTGATTTTTATAGCCATGGTCCAGTCCATACGCATTGCACTGATGCATAGGCGCCGCACAGCGCAGCTACTGACCAAGTACACATGTACGTATAAATAGAGACACGTATATTTCATGCTAATAAAAATATATATCATAGTTTTGTCTTCAAAACATTTGATAAATAAGATGAACCGTGAAAAAAAAGATAAAGAAAAGCTTAAAAATTCGAGTTAATAATATCTTGTACAAATTGTAACATGTAGTGTCGACAATTATTATCATTCATAACTATACAGCATATTTTACGTATTTTATACAAAACAAAAAGTACGTACAGTATATATGTATAGGGGAATTTAAGGTTTTTTTTTGTTTTTTTTTTGTTTCAAGGTATATATTCTTTTTACGATGCGTATATAATTGGACTTTGTGTTGAATATCAAAACAAGAAAAATAAAAATACAAATATCAGCATATGAAAATAAATAAAGTACAAAAGAAAAAAAAATTGGTAAAAAGATGACCATCCATTTATGCCAAGCTTTACGTTGAATATGACAACAAAAATTAAGAGATATATATCCGATACGTGATGATCTTATATTGGGCTTAATTTTATACATTTGGGCTTTACTCTTGTCCATTAAGTATATGTTTGGGCCTCATCGAAAAAGCACTTGTCTGTCTTGTCAAACAAGTTCGCATCTCAGAGAGGGTCGTCGTGTATTTTTGTTGTAGAGAGAGCAAGTAAGTTCTCAGCAAAGATCAAAGAAGAACCCAAAACGAGAGAGAAGCTAAATTCTTCTCAGGTAAGAAATCTCCTTAAAATTCCATTGTCTTTCATTCTTCTTCTACTTACTCCTTAGTTTCTCGGAATCTGTGGGAATCTGGGTATCTTCGTTTGCTGGATCTGTATTGAGCGAAGTATTTTTGCTACGAAATCTTGAAAATTTCGATGGAATTAAATAAACCCCTAGCTAGATACGATTCTGGGTGATGTGATTCTATTTAGTTTTTTTTTGGGTTTTTCTATATGGGCAACAGTGATTTTGCTTCATCGTTCCTTTGATTTCATTTCAAAGGGTTGTGGTTGATCTCAAAGGACCATAGATTGATAAAGCTAGTTCCTTTTAACGATTCTATTGTGGAAACTTGACCTAAGATTAGTCTAGTTTTATTCTGAATTGATCTGTTGAGCTCGATCGTTGTGATGTCAAAAACCCTAATTTTGGGGTTCTTAAAACAGGCCCTGTGTCTAAGGGAGTATGAATTAGTGTTAAAGCTTCTTGTTTTCCACAGTTTTGTTTATTCGAAAGCCGATGTTTTGAGAAACCATTGAGTTTATTGCTTTCTGTTCAGTTAACTAGTAGGCTCAGTCTTGTGAGAATAGGATTTCACCATTGCTTTTGTTGTTCTTTCTGGTGTAGTTGTTAAAAGATGTCTCGGAGGTATGATAGCCGTACTACAATCTTCTCGCCTGAAGGTCGTCTCTACCAAGTTGAGTATGCTATGGAGGCCATTGGAAACGCTGGTTCTGCAATTGGAATCTTATCCAAAGACGGAGTTGTGTTGATTGGTGAGAAGAAAGTCACCTCAAAACTTCTTCAAACCTCAACCTCTGCTGAAAAAATGTACAAGATTGATGACCATGTTGCTTGTGCCGTGGCTGGTATAATGTCTGATGCCAACATTCTCATCAACACGGCTCGAGTCCAAGCTCAACGCTACACCTTCATGTACCAAGAGCCCATGCCTGTTGAGCAGCTGGTTCAGTCTCTCTGTGACACGAAGCAGGGCTACACACAATTCGGTGGTCTTCGTCCGTTTGGAGTCTCTTTTCTTTTTGCAGGATGGGACAAGAACTTTGGGTTCCAACTATATATGAGTGACCCGAGTGGCAACTATGGTGGTTGGAAAGCTGCAGCTGTTGGAGCAAACAATCAGGCTGCTCAGTCGATTCTGAAACAAGACTACAAGGATGATGCAACTAGGGAAGAGGCTGTCGAGCTTGCATTGAAGGTTCTGACCAAGACAATGGACAGCACCAGCTTAACATCTGAGAAGCTAGAGCTTGCCGAGGTGTATCTGACTCCATCTGGGAACGTCAAGTACCATGTTCACTCTCCTGAGTCGCTCACCAAGCTGTTGGTCAAACATGGTGTGACTCAACCCGCTGCTGAAACATCCTAAGCCCAAAAGTATCTCTAGTCTTATTCCCTTGATATGGTGTCTCGGCTCTTATGTTTGTAGTACTCTTTTTACAGCTTTTCTTTTGAGTTTGAACGTTGGAGTTAACTATGGCGATGAAAATTTGACAATGTTATGAATTTATCTACAATGCGTTCAGAGAAGTTTTATCTTTTTACTAGTGACTGACGACGATCAAAGGAGCAAATATATTATAGGTTAGTCTTTAATTTCTTCAATTCATTACTTGAATACTAAGCATTCATTATTGTCGTGCAATGTTTTACACGTAACGGCAATGCCTCCTCGGATTCTACTGTTAAATTGAAGTTTTGATTTCGTCCAAAAAAACTGTTTTCTTTTCTAAGTAAACGCAACTTCACATTGAGAATCTTGGAATCACAAAAGAGTAACGTTTAAGGAAGACTAGAATCAAAATTTTAGATTTTTTTTTTTTTTTTTTTTTTTGGGATTTTGCCTAATCATTTTCTTGCATTCTTGGTATTGATCTAACAAGTAAATTTGATAGATTTAATTTTGTATAAGCACAACTTTGTGACAGTAAACAACACTAGGAAAGATACATACTTTGAGAAATAAGAAACAGATTATAACTCTATAATTGACTCCTTATGCTCTCTATCACTCTATGTACAAATATCATCGTAAGCTACAGCTTTCAGTAATCAAGAACAGAGCTTAGGAAGCGATCTGTTGCTTCCTTTGCTATTGTTCTTGGATCTCTTCTTGATAACTTCCATTTGATTCTGCATTTTCAAACACGCTCTCTCTAACTCCATAACCCTCCACTGAATCCCTTCAATATGTTCTTTCAGCTTCTCGTTATCTCCTGAAACCTCAACCTTCTCCATTCTTAGTATGAGCTGCTTCTGTTCTCGTTGTTCATCTGGTGTCTCAAGCACCTGAAACTTCGGGTTACGTGAAATTTTACTTCTTGATTCTCCTGAAAGCTTCTCATAACTTAATGTTCGTATGACGCTGAGTTTTTCACCATTGGTTAATCCAGTGTGAGCCTGAACAAGCCATAAAAACTGTCATTTGTGTGATAAAGATTGAAACTTTCCTTTACATTTTGAGTGTTGAAACGTACCTCGAGATACATATCGATAGCACGGTATATTTCTTCGTGTGATTCTCTGGCTGAATCTGGAACAAGTGTGAGAAGAGACAGAAACTTTGAAGGTTTCAAGCAAGGATCAGGTGCTACTTCAGTTATGTATTGATCAATCAAGCTTGAGACCTTCTTCAACTGCAATCCTCCTCTTGCTCCGTCAAGGAAAGCTTTTGTGAATCGAAGAACAAGATTCACATAGTACAAGTGACTAGACTTCGATGGAGATGGAACAAGAAGATTGTCTAGTGTTGCTTGATCCAGTTGGCTACCTATCATAAGCTCAAGCTTGTTCATGCTGCTCTTGTTTATATTCAATCCAAGGGCAAGCCTTAAAAATCCGAAAAGGCCCTTGCAAGGGACACAGCTTTGATCTAAGACACAAAGAGTATCAATGATGGTTTCAAGAATCTTTCTTTTCTCATGAGAAGACGCTGAGCAGAACTTGACCTTCTGGTAATAGAACAAGAACCTACTTATGATGTGATTATCAAACTTCCGCAATACCATCAGCTTCAAGAACGTCTCAACCAAACCAGGACTTAAAACAAGAACCTCATCAAACCACCAGGTTAACCGAACAGAGCTGTTCTTGAAACTCTCTGTGCTTTTACTGTCACAAGAAAACCGAAACAAGCTGCTATCTGGTGAACAAGCAGAAGCAGCACTAGAAGGACTCATTTCAACGGCTAAACACAGTTTCTCCACTAATGCATCCATCAGTTTCGCGGCTAAAGACTCAGCTTCAGAGGATGTTTCAACTTCTTGACACTGTTTTAGACTGAGAAGAAGCTCTGGCCAAGACCAATACCTAATCTCTTCCATACACTTCTCTGTTCGTTCCAAGACTTTAGAGACTTCCATGAACTTAGCAGCACGATGCATAAGGACTACATTCGAGGGCATCACAGCTAATCGACCGTTACCGTAGCAAAACCTCGATACAAGCTCGAAACTCTCCGCTCCACCGGGGAAATCATTAAAGATCACCTTGAGATTCCCATTGGAAGAAGTTGATTTCCCAAGAAGCTTCCTGAACGTTGCAGAGTAAGCACATATGATTTGCTGCAGATGAAAATTACAAACAAACTCATAAGTCATATATAACACAAAACAGATTTGAACAAGTTGAAACTTTAAGCCATGTTACTGTTTGTGGTATAGAATAGGGTAAGGCAACAGTTATTACAACTAACAAGAGAGTAAAGGAATTAAATATCAACTACACAGAGAGAGGTCTCTCTGTGTCTCCCAATCATTAAAGATCAACTCATAAATCAGTCACACAGAACAAAAAGGGAAGTGAATAGTAACCAAAGAAAAATCCAAATTGAGCCTCTTATCTTCTTCCCTCTGTAGAGGTGCAGTGCAACAAACATTTTGTTTGATTTAACAGAGAGAGGAACATGGGAGAAAGTCAAAGAGGAAAGGTAAAGAACAAACAAAAAATGCAATAAATGGTGATGGAGACATCATGCTTCATTACTCTCTTTAAGTCTTAACTAAATAAGATTTGAATCTAGTGAGATTAATGTTAACTCAGACAAATCGGTTTACTGAAACAAAAAAAGAGAGATTTGTGGTTCCCTCATTTTAAGGTAATTCGTTGAGTGGAACATTAAATGCTGAATGTAGCAGAGTCACACACAATACGTGAGCCGTCATAATGTTATCACAAGCACACACACACCCAAAAAAAAAAAAAGAAGGTTTTTTTTTCAAGTCACAGTTTTTGATTCAAGTTAGAACTTACATGAACATTTGAAATGAAAGAACAAGAATTTTTAACTATACCCAGATAAGAAAAAGTGGAAATTAACACTGAGAAACGGTTAAAGTTTGGATTTTGGTCTTACCTTATTGAGAAAGAGAGATTCTTCTCCATTGATGTCAACTTCAAGATCAGAGCAACAAGCTTCCATAGTAGCCACCTCTCCGTAACCAGATATGCTTTCTAGCTTTTCTTGATTTTTTTCCCCCAAAAGGTAAAGAAGTGAGGAAACAGTAGAGAGAGAGAGATGTGGATTTTTATGCTGAGAAGTGAAAGAAGACAAAGAGCAAAGAAGCAAGAAAACTTTTGTTGGTTTTTCTGATTGTCGGATTTTTGATATATAAGTAAAGTCTTCTCTTCTCTTTAGATGTGTCTGTCAAGTCAATCGGTGAAGCACCCACAAAATTAGTGGTGGGTTCTTTTAGAGAGAGTTGATAAAAAAAGAAAGAGACCAAGAGCAACAAAGGCGTGTTCAAACAAACACCACTCTGTTCACTGTGTGTTATAATGTACAAAGACCAAAGATAGAGAGAGAGATGGGGAGACCTATTCTGACACATTCTTGCTAATAAATTTGTTAGTAAAAAGAGAGTAATGACAACGCATTTTATTACCTTTTTGATCATCAGCTGATCAATCAGTAATTAATCATGTATTTTTTTCATGTAAAGTTTATTTGTTTAATCAAAAATGGTGAAGCTTTTGAGGGTACTGTATGTTGTTACCTTTTTCTCATCATGCTGTATTTTTTAATCTACCTCTAATCAACTTAATAAATTTTGATTATTTTACTTCATTGACCATCGTGGACCAAGACTTTAGCAAGAATCGTTCAGTGGTTTAAGTAAATTGGATTTCGATAGAAATCAGAATTAATTATTTATATGAGATGCTTCCAATCAAAGCTATCTTTTTTATTAAATCACTAATACTTTGTTTTAGTTCTAAAATCAAAAATATAAAAATAGTTTCCAAGAAAGGTTACTTATTTGTTGGTGTATAATCGAGCGTCTAGAGGAATATGATTCGGTGATATAAAACTTTGTAAAGATTAGTAGTTCAAATCTCTCATTCAGCAATCTTTTTTTTTCCCGTTAAATACCAATATAGAAAAATATTAATTATTGGACCCCGACCATAACAAAATTGGTACTATGTGGACCAAGCTAAAAATTGATTTATCTATCCTACTACTATTTCTTGATTTTAATAGTTAAAAAGGAAAACCAAATTGGTTACATCGAGAAGTTTATCAAAAAAGATACAAAAAATCATGGATATATAATTATTATCTTTGTTGATGATGACATGCAACTATGTATGTCCCTTTACTATCTCAAATTCGGAAGGAGCTGAATGTTTGGACTCATAGGTTTCTGAGTTTGGTGGGTAAATTAACTCTCTTATCTACAGTTATCTCTGGAATTATCGGTTTTTGGATTAGTGCTTTCTTCCTCCCTAAATTGGTTATTAGAAAGATTAATAGTCTCTGCAGCTCCTTCTTTTGGCATGGAAAGGTAGACTCTCCCTCAGATGCAAAAGTGTCTTGGTTTAACATTTGTTTCCCTAAATTTGAAAGTGGACTTGGTTTGAGGCACATTAGTAGTTGGAACGAAACTTGTGTGTTGAAACTTTTTTGGATGTTGTTTTTTAGAGCTGATTTTTTTTGGGTGGCCTGGATAAAAAGTAAGTATCTTTCTAAATTTCTTTTGTGGGCGCTCAATGAAAAGAATGCTTCTTACTCTTGGAATTTCAGAAGATTACTTAAGCTGCGTTTCAAAGCTCTTAAATTTTTTAGCATCCATATTGGAAATGGTGATTTTACATTCTTCTGGTGGGATCCATGGACTCCTTTTGGATCTCTTTACCATTTCCTTGGTTCAGATGGCCCTAGTCACTTAGGGATCCCTTTGTTTTCAACTGTGGCTGAATTGAGCAATGAGAATGGTTGATCTCTTCCTAATGCTAGATCAGAGAGACAAGTTCTTCTCCACTCTTTTATCTCTACCATTACTTTGTCATCAGCAAATGATACTCCGGTTTGGGAAATCGACGGTATGGTACAATCTTTCTCTTCTAAAGCTGTGTGGAATGCTGTTAGGTTTTTGAATCAAGTAAAATCTTGGGCTCTTCTTGTGTGGCACAAAGCTGTTATCCCAAAGCATGCTATAAATTCATGGCTATTTATACTTAATCGCAACCCTACTCTTGATCGTTTGTCTACTTGGGGAGTGGATATTGAGTTAGACTGTTGCGGTTTGGCTCATGAATCTCGAAATCATCTGTTTTTTGAATGTGCCTATTCTGCTGAAGTATGGAGATTGATTACACAAAGACTTAAGCTATCATCGCCTCCGTTTCTTTGGGATCAGATTCTTCTTTGGATGCCATCAGTTTCAGCATCAAAACATACAAAACTTGCTCTCCTTCAAGGTTGGCAGGGTACACTCTATGAACTGTGGAGAGAGAGAAATCGACGATTCCATGAAGGTCTTTCGGTCTCTCCAGTTTCAGTAGCAACAAGCATCATCTCCACCATGAATAACAAGTGTAGTTCTTTGATGCAATTGGGTTTGAAGCGAGGGGCCTCCCTTCTTCAATGTTGGATCAGTTAAGTTTCATATCAAGCATTAGGCTCTGGTTGCTTCTTCCTCTTTTCAGTCTTTGTTTGCTTTAAAACTTTCATCCTTCTAGCTCTTGCTAGTCTTGTTCTTATTTCTTTGTTTGTAATATAGTTCGATCCTGTAAACTTAATATTTTATTTATATAAGAAAACCCTTTAACAAAAAAAAACTATGTATGTCATTCAATAATTCTTTAGATATACTATAATACTACTAATATAAATGTATATACAAATGATGTAATATCAATTTCCGTAAATAAAATAAAAATCATGTATTATTACGTTAGATGGCATAACAAATAGTTGAAAAATACTAGTCAGAAAAATACAAGAAAAGAGTCGTTAATAAACGAGGCACCGCCATAGTAGAAGAAGATTTCTTTTTTTTTTTTTTTGCTCAACTTCAACTCTCATTAACCAAGGAATACATCCAATTCAAGATACATAATATTCCCCACCATAGAATTAGACCAAATGCAATGGTTCGATCTAGTATCGCCCTGAAACACTAGCGGATCCAACGCTACCTGGCCGAGAAACCATTGCATTTTTTAACCACTATGAGATAGATAACACTCTACAACTCAGAGTGAAATCATCTCTTAAACCACCTAAAATTAACCCTATGATACGAAAACAACTACTAACGCAGAAGGTACCAAAATCTATACTGAAGATCAAAAACAAATCCAAGCTATTTGAACCTCATGATATGCGTGTAGTTCTTGTTCCAATAGCATCAACATCCAGAGGCGCAACATCAGAAAGACTTGGTTTCTCCGGCTTTCATTGCTCCGATCCTAAGCCAAAAAACGGACAAATATCCGACTGACCCGGCCAAGGGACGCGAAACAAACCAGCATGATCCGAGACTTCTCCAAACAAACACTCAAAGCCCATAATGCTAATCGTCTAATGATAAGATTGAAACACAGATTAGCAAATCTTCACCTCACGATGCATTTCCGGATTGGCCACATCGCATCTGCCTGTTGTCTCACTTCTTAGCCGGATTAAAACCAGAGGTTGAGGAAGCTCTCAAGAACACCAGCTTTGAGGATAACCTCAAATCCCGGCCACCGACATCCAACAGATCCTCCCAAACAACCGGTCGAATCTAGAACTCGAACTCCACCAAAAGCCTCCGGTTAGCTAGGATCTCCAGCGAAGAGATGGGGAAGCAGGGGACGCGACTCAGGAACCCAGATCCGTCGCCCTGAAACTGCAAAGAAATCCGCCCGAAGCAGTTACGAACCGCCACCAATCTCCCGGAGAGGAGAGAAGAGCCAAGATCTCTCTTTGTAACATCCGTCATCGCACCGAATTGATGTAACAGAAGTGACTCCTCGCGCTACCAGAGAATAGGAGGTCGAGTCCTTTTACCCTACCACTACAACAGAAGTAAAAAGAGGACGAACAAAGCCCTCTTACACCGACGGTAAAACCGTAGGCGGCAGAAAGGTAAACGGAGCGGTGCTCTGTAAAAAACTAGGGTTTTTCAGGTTTGAGAGAGAAAGAGTGTTTTTTCCCTTTTTTTTATTTTGATTTCAATGAAGTCACTAGAAGAAGATATAAGGCTAAAAATAGCATTCGTTAGACGTGACATACAATAATATAAAAGAGACTCAAAATGTGAGGTGTTTTTAATGAAAAATAAAATGATAAACAAATACTGTATAAAATAAAAGTGTGATTTGGTTTCAACTGCTCATGCACTGAAGCTAATCCTAACGTGGTGGGCAAAAAAGCCATGGAACGGGGCTCACGTGACTTACACACTCTGCAGAGACACTTTTATCCCTCATATCAAATGGTATATACATCTACACAATATGTAAATTACGTCTTTCTTTTCTTTTTCTTTTCAATATTAGTTTGGTTCGAATTGTATGTATATGTTATCAACTAATTCACATTAACCAAGAAGCTAAACGAAACCAAACTGATGATATCCAAATACAATAAGGTATTAAGGTTACTAGGTATAGCTAGCTAGACAGAGTGGAGTTTAAAATGTTTAAGGTGCTTAATTACGTGAGACACCAATATTGCTCACGTGGTGTGGAAGTGGAACCTAATAAAGTAACTGCAATCATACCAATTTTTTTACGTTAGAGAAAAAGGTTCATCGATCAACCAAACATATATATACTTTATTAGTTCATTTAACAAAACTATTAATTCACTTGGTAAGTTGATATAGCACTATACACAATAATGCCAATATAAATATATATGGAACCACGACAACCACCAATGCATTGCAAATGACTCACAAGTCACAAAGTTTTCTGCCTAACTAAACTAATGAACCATTGCGTATGTAATTCACTACCATATGTGTGTGTTGCGGCTACATTGGTCGATCGGTCCATATGTATTATATTTTTTTATGGTATAAACAAATCCCTGAGTTTTGTGTCATGTGGTCATCTCCTACCTTTTGCTTGAATATGCTTTGGAGGGATTCCTACTTTTGTTTCTTTTCTTTTTTTTTCTAGACTATGAAAATGTATGATTATTTCTCGAACGATCACACTTATAGGATTTAAAAATACACCTTCTAACAAACTTATATGTTATTGTATTAAAACATTGATAGTAAAAACATACCACGTTGAGAATCTTCCCCCTACATGTATTGTCTCATGAATCATTTGTGACATGGTATAACTCGGTATTGAAGAAGCTTGAATTAAATCAAGGTGATTTGGATAGCATCATATATAGCAGAAACCATTGAGTTATTAGTTTCCGTACGTCAGGCATATTTTGCAGTTGCTATAGTCATATACTTAACATCTCCTAATATGTCATGATCACACTTTTACTTGGTTTAAGAATGTTACATGAATCGAATATTCTTTTTAAAAAATTGTCAAAGGTTTTGGGATATGCGACAAAAAAATGTTTTGGGAAATGTATTCCTTTCTCCTTTTAAACCGTCGAAAATGGACGACACGGACAGAAAAAAAAAAAAAAAAAAAACCCGG
>NC_025703.1:12075778-12125077 GCF_000633955.1 Camelina sativa | reverse complement strand
AAAAAAAAAAAAAAAAAAAAAAAGTAAACATCGGGTCCAAAATAACAAGAATGTAACACTTCATTCATTTTACAGACGCCTAAGGTAGAGAAAATGCATTGAGTACATTGAAAATAACATGGTCAATACAAAGGTTTTGAAATATTTTCTTTCCATCATCGTGCATATATATATTTAGTGGGCCTCTTAGCCCAAACAGAAACAATCTACACAATCGTGTTTAAAATATCAATTTGTGCCATCATAGTGTGTATGCGGCGATATAACATTCACGTCAACCTTGGACACACACACATACACACACGTGCAATCGCTTTATCCTCTCCAAATTCTTGTGTTACATGCCTAGTTTTAAAATTCAGTTTCTCATAACGTTTTTTTAAGAAGAACGAAATATTTAACAATGGTTCATTCTAATTTCTCTTTCCATTCTCTATAATACACTCAAATTCATTTATATTTTAAACAATTTCTCTGTTAAAGTAATGCAACAAAAGAAAAAGAAAAAAACATTACGAATTTGATTTACCAGAAACTTTGGCATTCACGGTTAAAGAAACAGTACACGTGCCTTTGCCTCCCAAAAAAAAAAAGCTTTACAAAAAACATCATTACGAATGGCACAAATCCGTAGATCAGAATTTGTTTCACTACCTGACAAAAATCCCTGTCCCTAGGATCAGAGTCTCATCTGATCCAACGGTTCATATTTTATTCAGTACAATACCCTGAAACCGCCTGACCAATTGGTACCTCAGCGACAAACAGTCGACAATAAAAACATATTAACAGAATCGCCTTCGTTCCTCGTGTCGCCGCCTATTCCAATTCACCCAATCATCATCTGCCACGTCGATAACTCTCTTTTTTTTTTCTCCTTCTTTCTCCCCTTCACCCAATCATCAAAAGCCACGTGGATATCTCTCTGTTCTTATTTCACACACGCTTCGTTCTCATCATCTTCTTCTCCTCTCTCACTTTTTTTTTTGGCTTCCACCGGAGGAGAAAAAAAATGGAGTCTTCAGCTTACGAATTCGACTCGCTCACTGACTTACCACCGCTTCCAGAAGAGTACAAACCAACCGTCGTGGACTACTCACGAAGCTTCGATTCCTTACCACCGTTCCCACCTTCCGATTTCACTTTCTCCGACCACTACCTCGACTCGTCTCTCTCGCTTTCAGACTCGCTCTTCCTCGACTCAACTCTCTCTCTCCTCAACCGTCACCACCTCTCTGAATCACCTCGTTTGGATCAGAACCTCTTTTACGAACCCATTCGTTTCGATCAGCTCTTTCCAAACAACGACTCCTCCGCCGCCGCACCGTTTCTTCACTTGCCAGATCTCAAATCCATCGAACAAACAACAACAACCGCCGTTGAAGAGCCGACACTGACGACGATGAAGCTCTTTCCATCTCTCTCCCCTCCTCCAGCCGCGAAACGTCACAAGAAGCTTCACTCTTCTACTAATTCGTCAACCACCTCTGGTTCTCCGACGGCGTCTTCGTCACACAACACCAACGACGGCGGTCGCAACAAACGTAAGAAGATCTCTAACAAGAT
Source organism: Camelina sativa (assembly GCF_000633955.1). Taxonomy (NCBI): domain Eukaryota; kingdom Viridiplantae; phylum Streptophyta; class Magnoliopsida; order Brassicales; family Brassicaceae; genus Camelina; species Camelina sativa. Next base: position 12,123,511 of record NC_025703.1, on the reverse strand, counting down.
CAGAACACTTGAGAAACTCATGCCGTGGGAGAGAAAAATGAGTTTAGCGGCGATTCTAGAAGAAGCTCACAAGTACATTAAGTTTCTCCAAGCTCAAATCGCTTCACTCCTTTGGATGCCTCTTGAATCAGTCTACAACACCGTCGGAGAAGTTGGAGAATCCGATCTGCTTAAATCTCTGACGCGTCAACAGATCCTACAGGTTCTTGCGAACTCGCCAGGTTCACGAAACGTGCTCTCCACTCACGGTCTTTGCGTCTTCTCTTACGAACAGCTTCTTACACTCAAGGCTATGACCAGAAACCTCTGAACACAACTCTGTTTTTGCTTTCATTTTCTTCTACAATGATCATAGAAAGCTACATAGCGTTTTTAATGGCGATGGAACTCAAGAGTTTTGATATAGTATTACGCCATTGTTTTGAGTAAATGAAAAACTTCAGCTGAATGTTTCATAATTTAAAAGTTCATAAACCAAAACATAAACGAACACATCAAAAGATCAAAGTTTTCACACAGATCACAAAAACAGATTATAAACCAAAGTCGCTTCATTTCATGGTGGAAGCAAGTAGATCAAGCATCTCGTTACCCAAATCTTGCTCCTTGATACACAAAGCTTTCCACCCATCATTCAACTCTTTAGCCTTGTCATCACCAATAAGCTTCACTCTCTCAAAAGCATCGTCTTCAGAAATCAAACCTTGAGATACAATAATCTCCACCAATTCCTTCAGATACGGATACTTAACCCAAAACTCATCCTCAGTTTCTGTAAAAAAACGCATACTCAAAAAACGTTGATACGAACATGATTACACAAGGTTCTCAAAATTAAATCTACCAAAAATAGTATCAGTTTACGTTACAACAATCTCACAGAACTGGATCGATGTTTTTTTCTTTTTTTCAGAGTAGAAGAAACAGAGGAAAACAGAGTGATGAGTGTAAGTACCTTCGTCATGTTCGAGGTTGGAGAGAGGAGAAGAGAGAGATCCTGCGTTTGTGTTGACTAACTCGGACGATTCGACTTCTTCCATGGACTCGTCGTCATCAGATGAATAGGAAATCTCGGAAAGGTTGAACTCGTCGTCAGATGATTCATGTGGAGAGTTGATGAGGAAGTGAATCGGAACCGCCATTGTTGTTTGAGATTTGAGCTTAGAAGACTCGATTTTTGTTCTCTCGTCAATTTTTATATATTTGTCAATTTTATTTTTACAGAGTAAGTTTCTATAACGAAAAATAATATGGAAATTTTTTGTTCAGCGGACGTGGGTTTTATCACCGGTTCTAGAAGAATATGGAAACCTAATAACCAAACTGAACCGAACATGATGGCTAAATCCACAAAGAAAGAAGTGCTCTCATATGTAGTAATGCTCTTCCAACTTAGATAATTTGTTGACCGTCTAAGATAATTTGTAGAAAGATACAACTTCCCAATTGGTAAGTGGAAACATCACATCAAAAACCAAACTCACGTATTTGTATTCGGATTTGGGGAAGAGTTTCTTGAGTTGAGAGAGGCTTTGGATATTCATGGTATAGGTGAGAGGGATCCTTGATTTTTTATACATCAAAATCAGGTTTAAAGTGTTAAACTCTACATGCTGTGTAATTCGGCTCATGGCCGCCGCCAATATGGCCATAAAAGCCCGTTTTTGTAACCAATTTTATACACACGTCATCAACGATTTGAGTTTTCAATTCTTTTTTTTTTTTGTTAAATGTGAGATTAATCAAAGATCAATCTTTATCAAGAACCGTAAGTTTCAATTCTTTTTGTTCAGTGTTGGGACTTGGTGGGGTGGAAATAGTGGTGTGGTAATGTGTTTGAGGTGCAAGGCAAATGCAGGGACAGGGTGAAGTTTCTTAAGGACTTGGCTAGAGAGATAGAACTGGCTCACTAAGCTAAGAGGATGATCGGACCCAGAAAGGGAGGAGAGGTTAATAGGTTGGTCTCGTCCACAGAGGGGGTGGTGGAAAATGAACACCGATGGCGCTTCAAGAGGGAATCCGGGTTTAGCAATTGCAGGTGGTGTCTTGCGAGATGAGACAGGGGTTTGGCAAGCAGGCTTTTCTTTTAACATTGGTGTTTCCTCAGCTCCAATAGCGGAATTGTGGGGTGTCTACTAGGATTGTGTGTGGCATGGGATAAGAGAGTTAAGCGGTTAGAGTTGGAGGTGGATAGTGAGATAGTGGTGGGGTTCTTACAGACAGGGATTGGTGCGACTCATCCGCTGTCTTTCCTGGTAAGACTATGCCATGACTTTATATCAATGGACTGGGTGGTCCGGGTTACGCATGTGCATAGAGAAGCTAATCGTCTTGTTGATGGTTTAGCTTCCTATGCTTTTTCTTTACAGCTTGGTTTTCATTTGTTTGAGGTTACTCCACTTTGTGTTGCGGATTTGCTCTCGCAGGATACTAGTGGTTATGTTACACCACAGACAGACTGTTTGTATTTAAGTATATTTTTTCTTTAATAATTTAGGGGAGTCTACTCCCTTTGTTCTACCAAAAAAAATGAACCGTAAGTTTCAATTCCATATTCCACATATCTTTATTTATTTATTAGAATTTGTACCAGCACACGAAATTTTAATTTTAATTTTTTTTAAATGAGATTTTTGAGCTCAAATATAATCATTTAAAGTTTTAATTATTAATCTATATAAACACTAAACATACTTTACTAATATATTATTGACGATAATGTTTCTTTGATAAATAAATAATTTGTTATATATGAGGTGGTAACTAAAATAACCTTAAAAATTCGCAGGAATATTAAACGGCACTGATGAGTACATCATGATCTTTTATCTTTAAAAACATTTTTTTTTTATTCATATTCAATGAAAACATTATTGAAAACTTTGATGTTGATTATTGATTGTTGACTTAATTGTATATATCATTTATGATTAGATATTGTTACTAAAATAAAACTATTCTGTATAAAATCTGAATATACTGAATCTTATGAACATTACTTAGTGTAACTGTACATATATAATATCATATCGATATAACATCTTTATCGAGCTTGCTTTACTCATCAAAGCAAAAGCAGCATATCATAGAAGAATTTTCGATCAATTCGTGATGTATCTATCTTATCTCACTTTCTATGATTATACGGCCGGTTAAACCATATTTGGAATCTAATAATATATTTCATGTATTTTTCTACAAACTCATTTGTTTCACACAAAAAGTGAGATGTCAACTATTTTAATTAGTCATGTATTACATTATTATCTTTGCAAGTTTTAGTAATTTATGTTCAAACACTTTTATCTACAATTCTTTCGTCACTATCTATGATGCACTCGTTGCCATTCGACACATATTTTTTTTCACTTTCTATTGGCTCACATATAACACATACTATACTGTAACTTGATTTTCAAAAAATATTAGAATTATTTTCGCTGTAATTACTATATTTCAATACTCAAATTGGGATTAAAAGCATTTGATTCAATTTATGAACTATCAACTTTTTTTTTGTTCATGTTATAAACAAATATTTCACTTTCAATTTTATACTTCATATTAAAATTTTTATAAATACAATTACCTAAATTTTTTTTCTACCATGACTTTAAAATTTACTTCCATTCTAATAATACATTTAAAATTTTAAACTATGTTCAGTTTTTAAAAAAAAGTTAAATTATATTATTACCACTAATTTAAAATTATAGTATTGTTTTTATTTTATTTTAACATTTTCATTTATTTTACATAATTAATTTTTTTATTTATTTAAACTTTCTATTAATTATAAATAAATAACACAAATATGCTTTAAATGAATATGTTAAGTTTATTTTAAAGTTTAAAAAATATAATATTGCTTAGGAGGTAGAACAGAGGAGAAAAAAGTTAACTTTATATATATAGATTTATTTATTTTATTTTTGTTTTTAATTCCTTTACTTTTTTTTTTTTGGCTTCGTTGCAGTTGAAATAATAATATATATAAATCGAAGATTGATATCATTATCAAGGAACCCTAATTAAGTTAAGTCTTTTTTTTCTCTCTCTAAGATTCAAAAAGATGGGCAACGCGGTACTGGACACAAAAACGTCATTATTAAGAGAACATCCTCCTTCTTCATATTCCATCAAGTTTGAAAATCTTACAGAACTCAACGATGACAAATACGAATCAAGTCTTTTCGCGGTCGGCGGGTACAACTGGTATGTACGTATGGTCACCAAAAAAAATCTTCTTTTTTCACTTATTGTATACTTAATAATCAATTGTATAGTTTCCAAGAAACATGAAGAAGAGCTGGATATACAAAAGAGTTCACTTTAGTGAGTAGTTTGGAGATAAGAATTTGACTGGAATTGTGGTTTGTGTTTATATATATATACTTGTAAAACATAGAACTCTAAATATTTGATGATATGTATTCACATATTTCATGAAGCACAGAGAATTATTTGCCCTATATATAATTTTGTTCGAATTGTTTTTTAGGAGATTGGTCATATATCCAAAAGGAAACGCAAAAGATGAAGGGAGTGGATTTATTTCCATGTATGTGGAGATTGAGAGCACAAACCTCTTGTCAACACCACTAACTGATGTGTTTGCATATCTCATATTCTTTGTCTACAACAAGAAAGCAGACAAATACTTTACTATTAAAGGTATCTAATTAATACTCCATGTTTGTCATATACATTGGTCTTTCGCTTCTCTTTTACTTTACTCATCAACAATATATATGATCTCACTTTTATAGATACAAAATTGAAGCGGTTCAGTTCATTGAGAACGGTGTGGGGAATGTCTCAAGTGCTTTCTCTTGAAACTTTCAACGACCCTAAAAACGGATATATCTTTGAGGGAGGGCAATGTGAATTTGGTGTTGACGTATTGGTTGCTCCATCCCTTGCTAAATGGGAAGTCGTGTCCTTTAATCAGAAAATCCCTAATCCCAAGTTCTCCTGGACTCTCAAGAAATTTAAAGAGTTGAAAGAGGATTCTTACAACTCGGATAACTTTTTGGTAGGAGGAAGACAATGGTGAGGAGTCTAAGAAAAATTTGGTTGCTTTTTCCATATTATTAATTTGTACACATACATCTGCATCTGTGAATGTTAACAAGGGCAGCAAATTGTTATATAGGTTTCTAAAACTGTACCCGAACGGCGATGCTAGAGCCAAAGGCAAGTCCATATCCATTTATTTGACTCTAAGGGATGCTGAGACACCCAACGTAGAGGAGAAAATCTACACGCGAGCACATCTCAGAATTGTAGATTCTCGTGGAACCACTAATCACATGTCTGGGACTTGTATGTTGAACACTATTTACATCATCATCTTCTAGTTTCTTTGATTGTTTTTGTTTACTCTTCATTGGTTCATGAATCTAATTAATAATGTTCATTCATTATTCTTTTTCGTCCCTTGTTGACTATTTTTTATTAATAAGCCTGCTTATATATATTCTAACTATGTTTTGCAGTGAACTACTGGTACACAAAGCTAAACTTAGGCTTTGGTTGGTCTACATTTGCGTCTTTAGATAAACTTCGGGAGGCGTACTTGGACAACGAGGGTTCTTTGAATGTAGAGATTGAATTTGCAGTTGTTTCTTCCACCAAATACTCTCCCAGTATCTAAATTCTGCTTTAGAAAAACATGCGTTAAATTATTTTACTGATACTTTTTAGGTTTTATTTTAGTTTATTTTATATTTCGTACCTATATATGACCAAATACAAATTGAAGAAAGAGAACTTGAATACATACTGTATAAAAGAAACAAGTGGTGAAATATATATTTTCTCCGTTTCAAAATATAGGATGTTTTAACTAAAACACGTAGATACTAAATTAATCTAAAAATTGCATAGAAACTTAAAAACATCTTATATTATGAAACAAAAAACTTCTTTAAAACATCTTATATTTTGAAACGAGGGAGTATCATTTACAAAAAGATGAGCTTACCTTTGGTGAGAATTACTAGCTTTTTGTGTCCAACAATTCACTGTAAGGTTATTGGTGGATTATGCTGTGCTAAAAAAAACGAACCAAACCAAATTAAACCAAAATTATTCATATTAAAGCGAATTATCTTATAACTTGCATTAGAAATCTCTATACCACTGCTCATATTTACCCAAATATGTCGCATCAAAACCATCAAACAGTTAAGGAAAGCACCATTAAAAAAAAAGAGAGAGTCAAGTAATAACTATGATGTACGTTACCTGCAAAATAACTAAAAGTTGATGCAGAACAGATCACCCGGGATCACTAGATCTTTTAAATGCATTAAAGTCCAATTTACATATGAGATTTTTGTTCACATTTAATTATTTTTGGTAACTTTAGGATTCTTAAAATGCGTTTGACAATTGATATCCGAACAATTAAATTTTGACAATTGACAAACATTTTTTTTTTGAATAAATGTTAAATTATATTCAAAACAAAAAACGTTATATAAAGCTTGTGTTTAACTTTTTAAAACCAGTTGTAAAGAACATAAAGCAGAGCAATTATACAAAACATAGCATTATACCGGTAGAGAGTAGCAGCAAACCAAGGTTGAAGAAAATGGCCCCCTCCAAATGGTGCTAAATCGGTTGCGAACGTTTTTATCGATCAGTTGAAGTAGCGCTGCTTCCTGAACCGGTGTTTCCCCATGTCGTCGAGCATTGCGCTCCCTCCACACGGAGTAAATCGTATTCTGGAAGGTGTAACCCAAGAGAAACCTGGTTGTCTTATCCAACTCGTTGCCAGTGAGTAAGGAGATGACTTCAGACCATCTTGCTGTGTATATGTCCCCGAGGAGGCCCTCAATTAGCTCCTGCCACACTTTCAGGGAGAAAGGACACAGGAAAAACAAATGCTCTCTTGACAAACATATTTAACATAATTTTTGAAAATAATTATACAGTATGTCAGCACATAATTATCTTAGAAACATACTGATACTGTATTTATTTCAAATTGTAAATTCTAATTTTGAAGATAAACCAATTGATATCCGGACATGAAGCATTTAGAATTTAGAATTTAGGGATAGAAAAAGATAATCGTCCATCATCATAATTTTTGAAGATAATCGATCTCTTCTCAGATTTTATCTAACACATAATTTAATTTCTCGTTTAAATATAGAAGATTATTCCTATCCAACCCTAGAAGTCTAGAACTAAGTGCAGAGCCGGACCAATAAAATTCGGCCCCCATACAAAATAAGAAAAAATTACTAATTTTTATAATATTATTAACTATAAAGTGAAAAAAAAAATCAATTTGAACAAACATTTTATTTAAAAATATACTAATAGTGTGACATCCTAAAAAAAAACTAAAATAATTGAATATTTTGTAAACAAATATATAGTTTTTATACTTTTCTACAAAATGTACTCAACAAACTTATTATTTTTACATATATATTATGCAAAATTACCATGCATAAACATATATAACCAAAAAATATGTAAAGGTGAAGCCCTTAGAAAGTGGGGGCCCCATTGGAATGTTTCATTTCAATGCCCTCCGGTGACGCATTCCATCCCAAAGACCATACTTCTCTGTCTCTCTTTGCTTCAGGTTCGTCAAATTTTTCACTAGCTCTCAACTTCTCACCAGTCTTTAGAGGATATATATAAAAGACAAAACGAGCTAGCTCTGGTTTGTTTAATTGATATTTCTAAATTCTAAATCAGATTTTCTCTTCGCTGTTAGAAATTTAGATCGATTATCTTTTTCTATCCCTCTCTTTGCTTCATGTTCTTCGAATATTTTGATTTTGAATATGTTTTGCTATGGCTTATGGGTTTTCCAGAAACTATTGATATAGAAAAGGGCTTTGGTGGTTGACAAAAAAAAAGAAAAAAAAGAGTTTTGGTAATTTTAGACCATTGGCTATATAATGGGGTGAATTGATCCCAGATATACTAACGGAATCCGGATTCGAACTTTCTCTATGACATTGCAGACAGTATATATTTTGACGTGACAAAAGTGATGTGTAGATAAAATCTAAGAAGAGGAAAATTACATTACATTAAATGTAGACATATTTTGTCAAATGTTTGGACACTCATGAGTCGCGACTCTTCGTTTTTGCATGAAGTCGTTATAACCTTTTTGAGACTGCTCCACCTTCCCTATAGCACAATTTCCAAAACACCTTTGCTCTCACAAGTCATACTAATATTGATTTATCATTTCTATTTCTCTCCATTTATTAACAATCGGCTCTATATATGGTTGCTTCACCGTGTTGGATGAAGGATAGTATAGAATGGGTTCATTAGCAGCAGATTATACAATTTTGAAGAACTGGAGAGAGCATCCTCCTTCCTCTTATTCCCTCAAGATTAACAAACTTTCTCAGCTTACTCTCGACAAATACGAATCCCGTCTTTTCTTGTCTGGTGGATATAACTGGTACGTGAATTTGTTATAGTCTGATTGCATTTTTCATCATTGTAAACATACTATGCTTTCTTATTATCTATTTCAATTTGAAGAAAGTAAGCTTGTTCTTTTGTGACCTATTTTTTTAAACTAAAATACTATACATAGGAGATTGGTTATATACCCAACGGAAACCAAAGTGACAATGGAAGCGGATTTATTTCAATGTACGTGGAATTTGACAAAACCTGCCTCTCATCCACACTGATAGAAGTGTTTGCATATCTCACGTTTTTTGTTTATAACAAGAAAGAAAACAAATATTTTTCAATACAAGGTACGTACCGTACCCACTTAGCCCTCTCTCTATATACATACATATTAGTTGATTAATATGTAAATCAGTATATGCATATGAACATTAGATGTTGAAGTAAAGCGGTTCAATGCATTAAGGACGGTATGGGGAAGTGGTTTCGGTGGAAACATTCAGTGACCCTAAAAATGGATATATCTTCGAGGGAGAAGAATGTGAGTTTGGTGTTGATGTGGTGATTGCTTCACCCTTTACCAAGTGGGAAGTTGTCTCTTTTGACGAGATTCCTTTTCCAAAGTTCTCCTGGAGTGTTAAAGATTTCTCGGTGCTTAAAGAGAAATTTTACTTGTCAAATAGCTTTTCAATCGGAGAAAGAAAATGGTGAGTCAATTTTTTTTTTTATATATATACACATGTCCATCAGTGGTAACCGGGCACAATAATGTTTTTTAGGTGTCTTCAGTTGCATCCAAAGGGAGAAGATAGAGAAACGGGCAAGTGGCTATCAATTTTTTTGAATTTAGATGGCACTGAAATAGTAAAGGCGGATGAGAAGATTTACGCGCGAGCGCTTGTGAAGATTATAGATCCCCGTGGATCAAATCATGTCACAACAAGAAGTATGTCATCAAATCATTTCAATAGATGATTCAATACCCGTTCTTTAACTTATGATGAATATATATAGTTTTCCTACTTAAGTCATTAACTAATGTACATATACACTCCTTGTTCTTTTAGTTAACTGTTGGTACACGGAATCGAGCAAAGGGTGGGGTGTTGTAGAGTTCTTGTCTTTAGCTAAACATCGAGAGGCGTACTTGGACGTAGAAGATACTTAGAACATAGAGGTCGAATTTAAAGTTCTCTCTGTCACTAAACACTCAGCTTAAATCTAAGCTCGACCTATTTAGGATCATCTGTTCCATGTGTGTACTAGTACTACTCTGTTTTCTGTTCCATTATCTTATTAGCTATTTTATTTTGCTCGTGGATATCCTTGTTTTTCTTAAATTATTTATATATACTAAATTAGGACCCGCCGTATTAGGGGTATCAATCGGGCTGACCCGGCCTGGCCTGGCCCGAAACCTGTAAAGCCCGCATATGTTTGAGTCCGGTCCGGTCCGGCCCGAAATATTTCCGAGCCTATATTTCAAAGCCCGAGCCCGGCCCTAACAGGACTACAAGACTTTTCGAGCTTTTTCGGGCTTATCTTACTGATCAAAAATTTAAACTTATAAGCCTTAAAAAGTAGTGTTTGATGGTGTACTATAAAACAAATTAATCAAAAATTTAATAACTCATCTATATTTACTACAACCAATTTAATTTAATAGAAAAAGTTTAAAACTAAATAAAATTTCGATACTTTAACCAAATAAACAATTATATAGTTCATATAAAACATCATAGATAAAAATTTTAAAAGTATTAAGTATGGTAATTAAATAAATATGAAAGGTAGGATTAGAGTTTACAACTTTATTTACAATAAATTATTAATCAAATATTGCAATAAAACAAAAATGTTAACAAAAAGGTACAGATATTTTTGTTTAAAGGCTTTTCGGGCTGGTCCGAGCCCGGTCAGGCTAAGCCCGAAAAACCCAATTGCCCAAACGGGCTGAGTCCAAAAGACCGGATTTTTTCTGGACATATATATTTAAGCCCAAGCCTGGTGTTTTTCAGGACCGGACCGGGCCAGCCCGCGGGCTTTAGCCCTAATTGATATGCCTACACGGTATACCGCGGGACAAATTATTTATAACTAAAACATTTAAATTATAAGTTGTATTTGTTGGTTAAATATGTTATAACTATATAATAATTAATAATTTTATGGTTTAAACCATATAATACTGCAGTATAATTTATTTTTACATAATATTTATTAATCAATTTAATTAGATATGTCTATTCTTGGATACCGATAGTGTTAACAAAATAATGAAATGATGTTTTACCCGTTTAACACCAAATTAATGATATTTAAAATTTATATAAATATCGACAAAACCCATCCCGCTATATAACTCCGTTCCGAGATTTTTAACTCGCACTATCTAATCTTAATTATTAATATTTTTTTATTATAAATATTAGATTGAGTTGATATGTTACTTATTAAGGTTGTAATCATTTACATTTTATAAGATTGACGCTTCTTAAAACGGTTGACTACTTCTCATATTTGAAGTTTCGTAAAAGTTTAAATATATTATTACTATTTTAAAAGTCTTCTAACTTTTTTAAAAGTTGAAATATTTATAATATTTAAATTTCTTATAAAGTTTAAATATTTATCATATTTGAAACTTCATAAAAGTTTAAATATTATTAATATTTTTAACATTTTATAAAGTTTAACTTTCAAAACAAATATAAATATTTATAATATTTGTACTTTTTATAAAATATTAATATTTATAATATTTAATTTTTTAAAAAGATTTAAAATAAAGAACCGGAATAAACCAAATATTTTTTTTTAAGTTTGAATGCCTGATAAATCAAGCTTTCTACTCATTTGTATTATGAATCATTTTTGTCTCTTTTATAGTATGACTCTAAACTATTGCCCAATTTTTTATGCGATGTGGGATATTGTACCCGTATTTTTTGATTCATCTATTGAGTAATATATGTTCATTTTAAAAATTTTGTATTACATCATATGAAGAAAAAATCACAGTTTTTATTAACTAAATGTATTATAGAATAATTCAAGATAATTTAAATATAAATTCAAATAAAAATGAAAGAGAATCATATATTTATGTTTGAATGAGGTAGAAAGATTTCCTTATTTTTTTCAATCTTACCTATAATTAATTTTAAAATTTTTGGTAACCAATATTAAAGTCAACTAGTGTAAAATTATTATTATGTTTTCAATACGTAAGTGCAGGTTTATTTTCATAGACATTTTGGAAATGTTAATAGATTCAAAACCAGAATTTGTACCAGTTTAGTAATTAATTTATTTTTAATTTGGTTTAAATAAAAGAAATGATCGGATTTGAAACTGTTATAAGCAAGAAGATCTCTATATGAAAAAATAATAAGAAAAATGTGGTAGGGCTATTTTGGGTCAAGAACCCGTCCCGTCCCATAGTCTCATGTATGTCATGTTTTGCTATTTTATAACTTTGGTTTTAATACCCATTTAAGATTATATATTTTAATCCAACATATCAAAAAATAGGTAAGAGATTCAGACTCGCACATATCTTTAGTTTGCATTCATCAAAATTTTGAATGTTTAAAATAATAATCGCTTTAGATCGACATGATGCGAACCCAGATTAGTGATAAACCAGTTATAAAACAACAAAACTCATATTTCTAAGCTTTTAATAATTAAATTTCCTAAGCTTTTAAACATAATTTAGAAAAACTCATATTTCTTAACATATAATAATTTTTTTACAAATAGAAAATTTTCTATGCTTAATCCGTCCACTTAACCCGTGGATTATAATATTCTTTAATGGTTTAGACCTTAATCCTAAAGACTTATGTGCACAAAGAAATTCAAGTATAGAATGTATCATACTGTATTAATGTAGAGATAAAATTTATGTAGATGTAAATTATATAATATTAGTAATTTTTAATTAAATTTACCTTTTTATTAAAAATGATGAGAAGATATATGATAGTTAAATTTTTTATTAATAATATAAATTTGACTAATTTAATTTAACCCCAAGCATTGCTGGCCAAAACTAAAGAAGCCCATTGTAAATTTACCTGCACTTGTTGCGACTTCAATCCCGGTATAATAAAGATCACTATTTGTGTTCTATATAATTCCCAAGGCCTCATTTCCAATAAGGTCTTATTGACAACTCGTTATTATGGAAAGAAGAAAAGGCCCTTCAATCACTATTACCATCGTCAATAAGGTATTTTACTTACTATATTTATAGATTTGTTATGTGTTTCTCTAATATTCTTATGAAAATGCGATTAATTTATATACCTTTCATCTAGAAGTTTATATAGTAAGAACAACAACAGCTCTATATCATTTTAAGCTTTTCATTTTTGAGGTTCAGTCTTAATCATGTACTTGTTTGAATATAGTGAAGTTTGCTTTATACAGGATTATTTACTCCAGACATCATAACATTTACGACTTTTCAAGGAAGGAAATAAACAAAAAGATGAGAACTTGATCAAATACTTTACAAAATCAATTGTATTAGTAAAACGATTAAAAGCTAATCAGCCTCTTTTGTTTTAGGTTAAAAAAAAAAAGGTTAGTATTACCCAAATGGAGATAAAAATTAGAAGAAGGTGGTGCCAATCGTATCTGTTATATAATCTATTCAAAATTAATACGTGAAAGGTTAGTTATAGTTTTAAAATCCAAGAATAAAACTGTAAAAAAAAATTAAAAACAGCAAACAACACAAAGCTCCAAACCCCATTTTAAATGCTTACACTGTTCTAAACAATGAATGTGAAAATTATAAAACGTTTTGAGTAACACCAATAGTCTGATAATCAGTTTGTAGCCTAAAACCTGAAAATAAGAAAAAGAAAAATAATCAATAATCAATGATTTTAATTGTGAATAACCGATAAATGAATCTGATATCTATGCAATTTGAATTGTTTACCTTTTCACAACAATCATCTTCAACATTACATCAGTACTAAAGATTTTAGCAAGGATTGTAAAACCAAATGACTGGCCATTTTGGTGAAAGCAGTTAAAATCTTTTCGATATGCAGTGAAAGCTTTGAGTGTTTTTTGAGTATTGATTTCGACTAATGTATTTATAGGTTAAGAGAGTTGGTTGTTATTTTAGGTTTGAATATATGATGAAATCTTAAAGAATATTTTTTCAAGATAAAGTTTTTGTGGAATATGCTAAAATTTTGGACGATCATAATAAGATTAGTTACAGGTTTAATCCATGAATTAGTTAGATTTCTTTAAATAACATATTATATTTTTCCATATTTAACAAACTAATTAATTTATTGGCTTAAATTTAGAATATTTATTACGATTTTAATTAGGTAGATATTAGTGAAGATAGTTAGCTTTATTTTAATAAGGTTAGTTTTTTTGTTATATTAAATATGTTGTTAGATATGGTTATTATTGAGATTTAGGAGGTTTTATGGAGACAATTTCGGGATTATATACTGTACTTTTAAGATTTGAATTTTTGGTTTTTGGTAAATCGGATGTTTGATTTTTGATTTTTGATTTTTTTTTTTATGCAAGCAATTGTGTTTGTTTGGCAACATGGATATATCATATAGTTTTATTTTATTTTTTTATTTTTAAGTGTGCTCCCCAATTAATAGTATAGATGCATTAAATATAAAATCTTTCCAAAAAGTATTTTTGAGCAAAAATTGCTGCAAAAATACTAGTATATATACTCCGGTTTGTTTATTTCCTAATTAACAGTTTCATTTCATTTGTTATCGAAAAATATTTTCTGTTTATCAACGTTAGCAAATAACTATAGATAACATTTGTCTGATGTAAAATAAAAATAAAAGATAACATTTGTTATATTATTTATATATTATGATTAGTAACTATATCTATATATTAAATTATATTTATAATACGATTAGTAGAAATATCCTAACGTACCACAAAAAGTGTAGAAATTGAATATCAAACCTTTTTGACATAGAATTTAAATATACCATTGTTTGTGAGTATCCTACTATCCTTGTTAATAGAATTACCCAACTTTGTAATGATAATTTTTAAAAAAAAAAACATAAATTGTGGTACTTTGACAACTGCCCATACTTGTTTGATATAGAAAAACAAATACACTATGGGAATGGTTTTCTTCTTGTGATTCTTGTGACACTTGATAACCTGCCAAAATTACAAAGAAATAAATAATTAACCCATGGGAATATTAACACGTGCATTAGTACACATTTTTTTCCTATTAAAAGTTAAGGATTAGAGATATATATTGGAATATTTATTTATATGCTTTTTTTATTTGTACTTTTATTTATTTATTTGCTTGTAGTTATCTCTCCTTCTCTTGTTAGGACTCCTTCGTATATCTAATAGAGAGGAGAAAGTAATATTGGCAGTTCCCTAATTTTATCTCTTCTTGTACGTAATTTCTGTCACATACGTTTCTTTGGGGGTAGATTCTTCTTTTCTCTACTCGCTTCAGATTCAATAATGTGTTCAAACGTATCGTCAACAACCATGCAGAGCTGGAGAGAACGTAGTCCTTCTTCCTACTCACTGAAGATCCAAAATTTCTCCCAACTCGAGAACTCAACTCTCTCCTCTAAATCTAATGAAAAATATCAATCCCGTCTTTTCTCCTCTGGTGGATACAATTGGTATTCGTATTTGCGTATTCAACTAGTGCCAAATATTCGCACCTTCCTCATTATTCATAATTAAAATAATCTATAGTTGAAATCGTTTTTTTTTGTCTTTTAATAATATAAAAGATTGTATCATCCTAACTTATGCAGTATTGAAAAATTCAGGTCAATGATCATATATCCTAAAGGGAACGACAAGGACAACGGTAGTGGGTTTTTATCAATGTATGTGGAAATAGATAGCACAAGCCTCATGTCCAAACCCCAAACTGAGGTGTTTGCAGATGTCCGTTTTTTCGTCTTCAACAAAAACGTAAACAAGTACATTACTATTCAAGGTACGTATCTAAATGTATTATACTACAAATATTTGTTTGTTTTCTAGATATTTTAGTCATTAATATGTGTATATGTAAATATCCAGATGTAGAATCAAAGCGGTTCAATACACTTAAAACGGTGTGGGGTTTGCCGCAAGTGCTACCGCTTGATACATTCAGTGACCCTAATAATGGATATGTCTTTGAAGGAGATCAATGCGAGTTTGGTGTTGATGTCATTGTTGCTCCACCCCCTGCCAATTGGGATATCCTATCTTTTAATGAAAAATTCCCTTGTCCTAAGTTCCATTGGATTCTTAAGAATTTCTCCGAGCTGAAAGAACTTGTTTATACATCAAGCATTTTACCAGTGGGAGGAAGGAAATGGTGAGTATCAACTATCAATAAAAAAATATGTATGTGTGCATTCACGCGTTTAGTTGAATGTTAACATGCGCGAATTTATTGATAACTAGGTTTTTAAGTTTGTATCCCAATGGCGAAAGTGCAAAAACAGATGGCGAAAGTGCAAAAGTAGATGACGAAAGGGTATCCATTTATCTGATTTTGGCTGACAATGAAACACTAAGAGAAGATGAGAAGGTTTTTGCACAAGCTCAACTACGACTTCTAGACCCATTTGGGCACGATCACGTCACAGTGGAACGTAATTAAGTCATAACGCTGTTTATATTACATTGTTATTTGTCTAATTGTCTTAACAGTCTTAATATTAACCTGATTTATTTGTAGAGTTATATATTCATTTGGAATTCAGCAGCCTCAAAATAACCATGCTTGGATCTTCTTTTCGTGTTCTGTACGCAGTTAAGGATTGGCACATCAAATCAAATCCAGGGTGGGGGCACCGTCATTTTATGTCTCGAACTGAGCTTCAAAAGGCATACTTGGGCAAGAAAGACACTTTAACTATAGAGATAGAATTTGAAGTTGTTTCTGAGACAAAATGCTCTCCTATTATTTAAGCTCTACTTTAGAATTTTCAATAATATAATGCTACTTAGACTATTATGATACATTGATATGTTCATACTCTTCTTAATTTATCTTATGAGTTCTTTAATAATTGGTTTTACTAGGTACCAACCCGCACACTATGTGCGGGATAAATCGATTTAAATAAAATAATATGAATAAAATTATTATTTGAGATTTAAGATTTGTTTGTATAAAAAATATATAAGTAAAGTTTTTTCGTTTATTCAAATTTGCGTTTATATTCTGTAAAATACGTTTCACCCGTGAAATATTTGAACTCGGAAAAGAATTTTAAGGTGGTGTAGAAAGTTTTGATGTCTTTTTTTGTTTCTAAAAATCAAATTCACATATTTTATGTTTCACATTATTATCTATATCACTATACCATTAAATGTGGGATAAATCGATTTCATTAAAATAATATGAATAAAATAATTATTTGAGATATAAGATTTGTTTGTATAAAACAAAATATGTAAGTAAGATTTTTTTAGTTTATTCAAATTTGCGTTTATATTCTGTAAAATATGTTTCACCCGTGAAATATTTGAACTTGAAAAAGAATTTCAATATGGTGTAGAAAGTTTTGATGTTTTTTTGTGTTTCTAAAAATCAAATTCACATATTTTATATTTCACATTATTATCTATATCTCTATACCATTAAATAGATAAAGCAATATTTTTAAAATAATTGATTTAATTTAAACTAATCTTAAGTTTAAAAATGCAATGAGAAAAATGATAAAAGTAATAAATAAATAAATAAATTTTTTTCTTGTGAAATGTAATTTACTTTTTATAAGTAAATACGTTATGAAAATAATAATTAAATATATTTTTGGATTTAATAGTTGATTAAATATTTCATTTTTAAAAACTAATATAAAAAACATTGGCTCATAATATTTCAGTGGCATATTTATCTAAATAACAATGAGAAGTAAGGACATTTATTAAAAAATGTACAAGAGCTCTCTGAGCGCGACACCTCAGCTTTATTTGTGAGAGTGCTTCTCTATTAATATATAGGGGATTAACTCGGCTGTGTCATTTCATTTCTGCTCAATTGGTTTTAATAATTAATTATATTGAGCCTAGTGCCTTAAATAACCTCTTTTCAAAAAAAAAACTACATTTTAACCCGCGGTGTACCGCGGGACAATTTTTAAAAAAATAATAACATTTTATATTTTTTGTTTTTATATTTAGTTTGTTTTGTTTAATTAAATAATAATTTTGTTTGGATTTTCAATTATTAGAACAATAATAGGGAAAATAAACACATAAATATGTAATTTATAAGCTATTGTCGGATTAAGTCACAATTTTACCAATGATTTAATTGTTTTACAATATTTTAGTTAAATTACCCTGATTTAATATGTATAATATTCTTATATTAGTGGTATTGACTAAATAATTAAACGAAGATTTAACTCGTATTTCAAAACTGAATTAATAATATTTTATATTTATACTAATGTTAATTCAAACCATCATGTTAATAACATGTCCCGCTATATAACAACAAACCATCATATTAGTGATTTAACCCGTGTTTCAAAACCGTCATATTAGTGGTTTTGGTTGTGTGTTGTGTTTTGTTTGTGAAGTTGATATTTATACATGGAAAATGCTTGATGAGCATGGAGTTTATGATCCGTAGCAATAAAGAGAGATTTTAGTGTTTTCCTATTTGAGTTGATAACATTATCGCATAATAATATTCAGTT
Organism: Camelina sativa; assembly: GCF_000633955.1. Lineage (NCBI taxonomy): Eukaryota > Viridiplantae > Streptophyta > Magnoliopsida > Brassicales > Brassicaceae > Camelina > Camelina sativa. The sequence goes on along the minus strand of NC_025703.1, from coordinate 12,105,377 downwards.
TCTTAACACGGTATATATTATATTAAATGTTTTTCTTGATGCTAAAGTTAAATATACCCGATTATTGAGTTTCTAAAGTTGGTTTTCGTTTTTATGAACTTTATTAACGTTATAATAATTATTGCGATTGTAATCATGTGTTACTCAAACTCGGCTGTGTCATTTAAATTTAAGAGATCATACAGTCTCTAAAGATCTATTAAAATAGGTTTGGAGATTTTTATTGGATTAAAAATTTAATGCGTAGTAGAGTTGTTTTTGGAAAAATCGAAATGTATAGATGTTGTCAAACTATTTATGGCAATGAATGTATCAAATTAGGTCGATTTAAACAGTTCCATTAAATGAGTTTCCAGGAATTGTTATTTTAAGAAAATAGTTAGGGGTTAATGTTGTAAATAAAATAAATTAAATAACCAAAACTTCAAGGGCATAACACAAAATGTACTTCAAAAATAATAATATAGATAGATGGGATAAATTTTCATTATATCATATTAACTAGATTTTAACCCGCGGTACACCACATGCATATAAATTTTATTATTATTTATATTTCATGTTGTATTTGTTTGTTAAATATTAGATGTTTGTAAATAGAGGAATAACTAATTTTTTTGGTTGTTTGTGCAGCTAAATGTTTATATTATTTTTTTAACCCGCAATACACTTCATGACCATTTGTTTGTTATATTTAGATTGTTTTATTTAGTGTTTGACATTCTATTTTGATTTTTAATTATTATAACAAAAAAATAAGGGATCTAAATACATATAAGTAATTTACACGTTGTTATTAAGTCACATTTTTCTAATGATTTAATTATTACACAATCTTAGTTAAATCAACTTGATTTTATATGTCAAATATTCTAATATAGTAGTGTTGACAATTAATAAAATGAGGATTAACCCCGTGTTAGCACAAATTTGATGATATTTCATTAATTTCAACATGTCTTCTTTATTACTCATCTACTATATAACCACATTATATAGTATTTTAAATTTTTTAATTTTACATATTCATAATAATTTAAAATTTGATTAAGCTTATATTTATTAATTATACTATTTAAATAAATTTGAATCGAAGTTCTTCTTATGTTAAAAATCAAAACTCACAGGTTTTGGAAAACAAAATGGAAACCAAATTGTTGTTTTCTTTGTTTGCATTTGACTTTGCAAATAACTAGCTTTTAACCCACGCGAGTGCATATAATTTTTATTATTATTTATATTTTATATTGTATTTGTTCGTTAAATATTGAATGTTTTGTAAATAAAAGAATAACTAAATTTTCCGGCTGTTTGTACCGCTAAATGCTTATATTAAATTTTTAACCCGTAATATACTTCATGACCATTGTTTGTTATATTTAGTTTGTTTTGTTTAGTGTTTGAGATTCAATTTTGATTTTTAATTGTTATTAAAAAAATAAGGGATCTAAATACATAGAAGTCATTTATACACTATGATTAAGTCACATTGTTCATAATTATTTAATTATTTTACATGATTTAGTTAAATCAACTTGATTTTATATGTCAAATATTATAATATTAATAGTGTTGAAAAATAATAAAATGAGGATTTAACCCGTGTTAGCACAAATTTAATGATATTTTATTAATGCCAACATGTCTTCTTTATAACTCATCTATTATATAACCATATTATATAGCATTTAAGCTTTTTTAATTTTACATATCTGTAATATTTTAAAATTTTATTAAGTTTATATATATATATATTAATTATAATATTTAAATAAATGTGAATCGAAGTTTTTCTTACGTTAAGAATCAAAGTTCACAGGTATTGGAAAACAAAATGAGAATCAAATTGTTATTTTCTTTGTTTGCAAATGATTCAAAGATAGAATATCTTCAAAACACAATAGAAGATTGAAACGATCTGACCCGTTTTTTAATTAAATAATAATAAATAATAAATATATAAATCAACTACAACTAGTGGTCCCATACCCACTAGCCACCTAACAACAATCACAACCAACAACGGAAATAACCAAAACAACATCCAATAAATATCATATAATAACCAATATCATATCATAAACAATATCAAATAACCAAACAACAATAATCATAGAACCAGCAACCTAACGATGTTCTAATGACTCAACTCTAGCAACTTAGCAATGCCAGACAATATCCAATCGAGTCTCTAGAACATCCTCCTCTTCATTGCCTTGATTCCACGATCATACTTTGCCTTTACCTGCACCACAAACACAAATTGCAATGCATTAGTATTTTATAAACACTCAGTAAGGCAATCCTCCCATCTACTGGGCTATACACACAAGCAATAAAGACATCTCTAACCATCAACCAACAATCAACAATCAACAATCAACAATAACAAACCAGGGCCAAGCATCGCCCAACCCCAACATGCATCGATCGACACCAGTATGGGGTTGCGTCGACCGACGCATGATATGCATCCACCGATGCAAGGTTCACTTGCATCGACCGATGCTTCCATTGCATCAACCGACGCATGCTCGACATAGCACGAAAACCCTAGGTTTACCGAGCCGTCCTCGCAGTTGCATCGACCGACGCCCAAAGTGCATCAACTGACGCACATGCCGAGTATCCTTTTTCCCGAAGCTTCTCGCCGGATCTTCATTCCTACAACCATAAAACTCGATCCCAAGCCACAAGAAAGCTTCCCAACGTTCCAAATAACATTCTAACAAGCCTAACAATACATAACAAGTAGATCAGAGAAATCTCCAGCTTAGATAAGCCATGGTCATGCACTTACCTTTGTCAAGAAGATTTTGAACCTTAAACAAGCAAAACAACGCTCCCAGGAAGCTCCTACAACGATCCCAGCTACAGATCTCTACAGGAACAGCCTCAAATCACCCAAAAATCCTCAAGAACGCTCAAGAACCTTTTCTCTCAAAAACGGCCAAACTCGCCGAATGAGACAAAACTCGAGTTTAAGGGTTTTCCCTAAACCCAAAACGCAACGTTCAACTTAAACTCGTCCGCACATAACTGGCCTTGCATCGACCGATGCAATCTCTAAACCGGGATTTTGGTTTGTGGATGCTACAAGTCTCCCCCACCAACATAGATTCGTCCTTGAATCTTGAACATCCATCAGCCAAGGACTCCCGTGCGACCGTCTCCACGGCCCGCACTCCTTTGACCGTTCTACAGAAGGTCATTTCTAGGCGATAGACTCACGCTCCAGGCATTATTTGCTCACGACTTTTGGACTTTCCTTTACTCACAGGCCTAAACCTTGAGTTTCTATTGGCTCTTCATCAGGCCTAAGCCTGCATGCCATAATATTGGCTCCTTATCGGGCCTAAGCCCGCATGCCATAATATATAAGGAAATCCAATATTCGTCATCCGAAGTCGATATACCAACCATACTCCCAAGTAGCCATGCGAGTTTGGGTATACGTGTCAGGTCGGGGCGGTTTTTTCGGTTATTCGGGTATTCGGGTTTTCAAAAAATCCACCGACATAACCAAACAAAAAATCGGTTCGGGTCGGGTCGGGTTTCGGGTCGGGTTGGATGAGAATTTGTCTTGGGTTTATCCGGTTTAAATCTTAAAACCGATTCAAATTGGTACAAATCCGGTTTAAACAAGTTAAATTACGATATATTTCGGTATAATTTTTGTTTTAATTAAAAAAATTGGGTTTTGGGTCGGGTCGGTTTTGGGTCGGGTACCAAACTAGATTTTCAATCCTTCTAAATAAAACCGAACCCTAAATTTGGTTGAACCGAAACCCGAAAATTTCGGGTCGGGTCGGGTCGACGGCTTCGGGTCGGGTTAAAGTCGCAGGCCGACTCCCAAGTCACAAAGTCTCAGAATATGGCATTACTAGGAAAACCTAAGTCCCCCAAGAGTCGCGAGAAAACAATTCTGAACACGCCTGAGTTCTATCCCTATCCAGGCTTCCTTCCCATGGCTCGCGTAAGACATGACAATGTCCTACCAACCACATATCCTCTCACTAGGATACCTCATGACCACACATAGATCATCTCACTGCCACTAGGGCCGCCACAAAGGCCAAACAAATGTCCTAAACAGGACCATCACCAAGGCCAAACAAATGTCCTAAACAGGACCGCCACCAAGGCCAAACAAATGTCCTAAACAGGACCGTCACAAAGGCCATCTGTCCCGAAGGACCGTCACAAAGATTATCTGTCCCGAATGACCGTCTCAAAGACCATCTGTCCTGAAGGACCGTCACAAAGACCATCTGTCCCGAAGGACCGTCACAAAGACCATATGTCCCGAGGATCGCCAAAACAGGCACTCTAACTAAACAGCCCGCCACAAAGGCCACACAATTGGCTAAACAGCCCGCCACAAATGCCACACAATGTCTCAAAAGACCGCCACTAAGGCCACACAAGCCTCTCCAAGGCTCACAACCACTAAAAAGGACAAATTCTAACTCCCATAAAACTTTCAATTTTTCGCACTTTCCCCTTTCGACACTTTCCACTTTTGGAAACTTCTAAATCAGGAAACTTTCCTCCAAAAATCCCGGCTCACGGAAACTTTGTACCCGAGCACCACCTCATCCTGTTACATAGTCGCACAACCAACCATCCCAAGTGACCAAGTAAACAAGAGAGATGGCTGGAATACCCCATTCCCGCTCCAACCACAGATTACAGATGGAACCAGGCTAGACAAGCTCAAGTCGCGGATTGCTTATCGAACCACTTCTTAAACCTTGCCTTCATCCTCGCCTTTGGCTCCCAAGTTTGCTCCTCAACACCATCACAGTCCCAAAGGACTCTCATCAAAGGAATCTTCTTCTTCCGAAATTCCTTGATCCTCCTCTCGAGAACCCTCACTGTTCTCGCATCCAAAGTCATGTTAGGCTGAAGATCCTTGAGAATCTTAGCTAACAACTGATCATCCTCACGGAGACACTTCCGCAACATAGATACATGGAAAACTTTATGGAAAGCACGCATAACCTCAGGTAACTCCAGTCTATATGCCACTAGTCCAACCCGCTCTATCACTCTAAACGGACCCATGTACCTCGGACTCAACTTAGTCTGAGTCAATGACCAGTTCTGACCCCGCAACATGGTCATCTTGAGGTACAATCTGTCTCTTACCTGAAACTCAAGATCTCTCCTCCTCCTATCAGCATAACTCCTCTGACGATCCTGAGCTTCCTTCATGTTCAGCTTGAGAACCCGAACCTTCTCTGAGGTCTCCTGAACAAAATCTGCCCCGTAAATGCTCCTCTCCCCCACCTGGGTCCAGCATAGCGGTGTATGACACAACCTCCCATACAAAGCCTCATAAGGAGCCATCCTAATACTCGCCTGTTAACTATTGTTGTAAGCAAACTTTACCAAGCTCAAGTGATCTGCCCAATGGCCACCCCAATCCAACACACACATCCTCAGCAAATCCTCCAGCATCTGGATCGTCCTCTCCGACTGTCCATCTGTCTGGGGATGATAAGCTGTACTCATATGCACCTTAGTGCCCATCTCTGTCTGAAACGCTCTCCAGAACACCGAAGTGAACTTGGAATCCCTATCAGACACAATGCTTGCTGGCACCCCAAGCAACCTGACTATCTCCTTCACATACTTCTTAGCCAAGACCGCTGCTCCATCAATCTTCTTAATGGCCAGAAAATGTGCCGACGTAGTCAACCGGTCCAAAATAACTCAAATAGCATCAAACATCCTGGAAACTGGCAAACCTACCACGAAATCCATAGTAATCATATCCCACTTCTACTCTGGAATGGGAAGACTCTTCAGTAACCATCCTGGAAGCTGATGCTCAGCGTTCACTAGCTGACACACGTCGCACCTCGCGACCCAACTAGCTACATCCTTCNGCGGTGTATGACACAACCTCCCATACAAAGCCTCATAAGGAGCCATCCTAATACTCGCCTGTTAACTATTGTTGTAAGCAAACTTTACCAAGCTCAAGTGATCTGCCCAATGGCCACCCCAATCCAACACACACATCCTCAGCAAATCCTCCAGCATCTGGATCGTCCTCTCCGACTGTCCATCTGTCTGGGGATGATAAGCTGTACTCATATGCACCTTAGTGCCCATCTCTGTCTGAAACGCTCTCCAGAACACCGAAGTGAACTTGGAATCCCTATCAGACACAATGCTTGCTGGCACCCCAAGCAACCTGACTATCTCCTTCACATACTTCTTAGCCAAGACCGCTGCTCCATCAATCTTCTTAATGGCCAGAAAATGTGCCGACGTAGTCAACCGGTCCAAAATAACTCAAATAGCATCAAACATCCTGGAAACTGGCAAACCTACCACGAAATCCATAGTAATCATATCCCACTTCTACTCTGGAATGGGAAGACTCTTCAGTAACCATCCTGGAAGCTGATGCTCAGCGTTCACTAGCTGACACACGTCGCACCTCGCGACCCAACTAGCTACATCCTTCTTCATCCCGACCCAATGATAGTACCTCTTGAGATCATGGTACATCTTAGTCGCTCCTGGATGAATCGAAAACTTGGTCCCATGAGCCTCTCTCAGGATCTTCTGCCTCAAATCCTTATCCTTGGGCACACATATCCGACCGTGCACCAAGATAGTACCATTATCTGAGACCTGATACTCTGAATCCACATCCTTTGAGGCATTCACCAGCCCCAAGTCCTTCTCCTGAGCCAACCGTACCCTACTCAGAAGATCTGCTCTATCAACAACCTCCAAACCCAATGGTTCCTAAGACACAACACACAAACTCAACGCACCGATCTCTCCTACCAGAGACTAAATCTCCTGCTCCTGAGCTAAAGCTACCCTCTTCCGACTCAGAGCATCTACAACCAAGTTAGCCTTACGAGGATGATAGGCTATCTCCAAATCATAGTTTGCCACAAGCTCCATCCACCACCTCTGCCTCAAATTCAGTTCAGGCTGAGTGAATATATACTTCAGACACTTATGATCTGTAAACACATGTACCTTTGCACCATAAAGATAAGATCTCNGTAGTCAACCGGTCCAAAATAACTCAAATAGCATCAAACATCCTGGAAACTGGCAAACCTACCACGAAATCCATAGTAATCATATCCCACTTCTACTCTGGAATGGGAAGACTCTTCAGTAACCATCCTGGAAGCTGATGCTCAGCGTTCACTAGCTGACACACGTCGCACCTCGCGACCCAACTAGCTACATCCTTCTTCATCCCGACCCAATGATAGTACCTCTTGAGATCATGGTACATCTTAGTCGCTCCTGGATGAATCGAAAACTTGGTCCCATGAGCCTCTCTCAGGATCTTCTGCCTCAAATCCTTATCCTTGGGCACACATATCCGACCGTGCACCAAGATAGTACCATTATCTGAGACCTGATACTCTGAATCCACATCCTTTGAGGCATTCACCAGCCCCAAGTCCTTCTCCTGAGCCAACCGTACCCTACTCAGAAGATCTGCTCTATCAACAACCTCCAAACCCAATGGTTCCTAAGACACAACACACAAACTCAACGCACCGATCTCTCCTACCAGAGACTAAATCTCCTGCTCCTGAGCTAAAGCTACCCTCTTCCGACTCAGAGCATCTACAACCAAGTTAGCCTTACGAGGATGATAGGCTATCTCCAAATCATAGTTTGCCACAAGCTCCATCCACCACCTCTGCCTCAAATTCAGTTCAGGCTGAGTGAATATATACTTCAGACACTTATGATCTGTAAACACATGTACCTTTGCACCATAAAGATAAGATCTCCAAATCTTCAGGGCAAAAACTACGGCACCCATCTCCAAGTCATGAGTAGGATAGTTGTCCTCATGCTTCGGCAACTGCCGCGAAGCGTAGGCAATTACCTTCCCATGCTGCATCAACACACATCCCAAACCAACTCTAGATTTATCTGTATAAACCACATAGGGTTCTCCCTACTCAGGCAAAGCCAACAATGGCGCAATAGTCAACATCTCCTTCAGGCTTGCAAAGCCTTCCTCAAATTCGTGTGACCAAACAAATGGAACATCTTTCCCTGTCAACTTAGTCATAGAACGTGCTCTGCTCGCAAAACTTCTGATCTCAGTGGCATTCTGTGGTCTAAGCCAATCTCTGATAGCCTGGATCTTCTCCGGATCTACAAAAACCCCATCTGCAGACACAATATGACCCAGAAAACTCATCTCACGCTGCCAAAAACTGCACTTGCTCAACTTAGCAAACAACTTCTGCTCCAACAGCTTCTCAGAACTGCCCTCAAATGCACTGCATGCTCTTCAGGACTCTTAGAATAAACTTGGATGTCGTCCATGAAAATGATGACAGACACGTCCAGGAAATCCTAAAACACGCTGTTCATCAACCTCATAAACGCTGCTGGTGCGTTAGTCAACCCAAACGGTATCACCACAAACTCATAATGCCCATACCTCGTCCGGAATGCAGTCTTCCTCACATCTGCCTCATCTATCGGTATCTGATGATAAACCGACGCCAGATCTACCTTGGAGAACCAAGTAACACCCCTCAACTGATCCAACAACTCATCGATCCTCGGAAGAGATTACTTGTTCTTCACAGTGACCCGGTTCAAACCCCTGTAATCAATTCACAACCGAAAACTCCCATCCTTCTTCTTGACAAACAACACCGGTGCTCCCCACAGTGATACACTAGGACAGATGAATCCCTTACTCAACAAATCCTCTAGCTGCTTCTTCAGCTCTGCCATCTCTGCTGGAGCCATTCTGTAAGGAGCCTTGGATAACGGCATCATCCCTGGTTCCAGTTCAATCGTAAAAGGATCCGACCGAGATGGTGGTAACCCCTGCAAAGACTGGAACACATCCTCAAACTCCTCTACAACTGGAATACCGCTAACCATAGACTTCCCCACTGAGTCCGGCATAGATATGGTAACCAAATAAGCCTCACGGTCCTTCTCGATCATCTTCCCAGCCTGAATGGCCGAGATCACGAGACTCCCCAAAGTCGGTCTAATACCCTGAAAAACCAACTTCCCTCCTGGACGCTCAAACTCCACTCTACCCCGATAGCAATCCCAATACACCATATGCCGATGCAGCCAATCCATCCCGAGAATAACATCATACAACTACACTGGATTGATAAGCAAATCTGCTGGCCACGCCTCTCCTGCGATCTGAATATCAATTCCTCTGGCTCGTCCAATAACCCTCAGGAACTTGCCTCCTGCAACTCTGACAACTCCTGTACGCTCCCCGAGATCCCCTCTGATTCCTGGGCTCTCTGCACACTCCGGAGTAATGAAGCTATGAGAAGCTCCAGAATCAAACATAACATGGGTCTTAAACCTGCCCACTAACAAGATCCCTACACAAACCTCATGTGTTGAGAACCTAACAGTTTATCACAGGCAAACATAAAATCTGAACTTACTAAGAATTCACAAAGACAGAGTACTAGAAATTATACCTGTGATCGCCCCAACACTGGTTCCACCAGTCTGTGCAGTCGTGTAAACCCGTGGCGCCTGCTCAATCCGTGCCACCTGCTGCCCTCCCAGCTGCACCTGCTGCAACGCCACCACTGCCACCGGCTGCAACTTGGGACAGAAGGGCCTGATGTGCCCTGCCTCCCTGCAATGATAGCATACACGAACCGCTGCCGTCGGAGCACTCCTCTTGGGACAACTAGCAATCCTGTGATCCTAGCTCCCACAACCGAAGCAACTCAATCAAATGGTGCACCCCAATGTCCACCCAAAACTCCTCAGGATATCTTAGAGTATGGAAGTTACGTTCCACACTCGTCCTCCACGCATCTGCAGCAGTAGGGTCTGTACCACCCGAAAACTTTGCAGTCTCGATGCCCTTCATCTCCTTGAGCATGGACAAATAACGTCCATGTGATCCCACATATGCAGCCATTGGCTGCCACTCCTCTGCCACCACTGGTGGCACTACCTGAGCCTGAGCCGGTACCACTACTGGAAACTGCTCCAACAACTGTGCTAACAAGCCCGCAAGATCCACTCCAGGAACTCCACCCGCTGGGACTCCCACACCCAGGACCCTAACATCACCGGCCACTGGAGCATCAACACTGCCCCCACCGGCCACACTCATGGAATCCCCCTCGACACTCTGCGACTCGCCAACACCCTCAGCTGTCACACTCTGGTCTGTAGTCTCACTAACCTCTGGGACCTTACCCCTACCACGAACATGTCCGCGTCCACGACCACATCCGGGTCCACGACCATGACCACGACCAGCAACAACACTCTCTCTAACCATCTGCACTACCATGAACAGAAGGCTAAACACGCAATTATACAAACATAAAAAAACATAAACTCACCGTGGAATCACACTGTAGGCTCCAAGAGGATGGTCTAGGACTCCATGCCACACACAATTGACTAACTCACATAATCAATCAAAGCATGCAATCCCAACATCAACAACAGAAACCTAGTGAACCCAAACCTAGAACCGTAAGGACTCTGATACCAAACTGAAACGACCCGACCCGGTTTTTTTTAATTAAATAATAATAAATAATAAATAATAAATATATAAATAAACTATAACTAGTAGTCCACTACCCACTAGCCACCTAACAATAGGCACAACCAACAGCGGAAATAACCAAAACCAACATCCAATAAATATCCAATAATAAGCAATATCATATCATAAACAATATCAAATAACCAAACAACAATAATCATAGAACCAGCAACCTAACGATGTTCTAATGATCCAACTCTAGCAACCTAGCAATGCCAGACAACATCCAATCGAGTCCCTAGAACATCCTCCTCTTCATTGCCTTGATTCCACGATCACACTTTGCCTTTACCTGCACCACAAACACAAATTGCAATGCATGAGTATTTTATAAACACTCAGTTAGGCAATCCTCCCATCTACTGGGCTATACACACAAGCAATATAGACATCTCTAACCATCAACCAACAATCAACAATCAACAATAACAAACCAGGGCCAAGCATCGACCGACACCAACATGCATCGATCGACACCAGTACGGGGTTGCGTCGACCGATGCATGATATGCATCGACCGATGCAAGGTTCACTTGCATCGACCGACGCATGCTCGACATAGCACGAAAACCTTAGGTTTACCTCGCTGTCCCCACAGTTGCATCGACCTAGGCCTGGACAAAATACCCGACCCGAAATATCCGTATTGGAACCGAACCGAAAAACTCTGGTTCGGATCAGGTATGGATCTTTCTAAATATATTAGTTGGATCTTAATTGTAAATACTCTTGGGTATCGGGTATTATCTGATATGAACCGATACCCAATTAGTACCCATGTATATCCGAACCTATGTTGTTTATCATTTCACATATGTAATCCTTATATGTATTTATCAATTGAGATTCATTGAAGAAGAAGAATCGTATTTATCAGTTCGTCTCAACTCTCCACTACCTATATGGCTATACCTGCGAAAGATTTGTTTTTTTTTATAAATTCTATAACCCTAATCCACAATTTGAATCTGGATTCTTTAAATTTCTTCGCTTCTTCTCCTGAATCTCCTCTTTCAGAGACGTTAAAGACTCATTCAAAGGTAAATCCCATTGCTTAGTGAATTTAGTTCATCAATTGACACTTATATTGTATATAGAGTTAACAACGAGAGTTTGATGCATTTAACCACGAGTGTTTGGTACTTTAGTTCATCGATTGATTCTTTAGACTATATATAGAATTAGTTTAGTTATTTTGGTATGATTTTTTTAGTTATAACTTCATGAAATTTGATATAGTTATTCAATTTATATATAGGGTATTTTAGCTATATATGGGTATTTTGGTTCTAAATGGGTAAAAAATACTTTATACCAAACCGAACCCAAAACATATCAGATATATTTCGGTATTCCAAAAAAATATTCGAACCGACCCGAACCCGAAAATTTCCGAACCGAACCCGAACCAAAATTTCCATAATACCTATATGATTCTATATATTATAAACCCGAATTACTCGAAACCCAAATTACCCGAACCGAACCCAAACCGATACCCGAATGCCCACCACTACATCGACCGACGCACAAAGTGCATCGACCGACGCACAAAGTGCATCGACCGACGCACAAAGTGCATCGACCGACGCACATGCCGAGCATCGTTTCTCCCCAAAGCTTCTCGCCGGATCTTCGTTCCTACAACCACAAAACTCGATCCCAAGCCACAAGAAAGCTTCCCAACGTTCCAAATAACATTCTAACAAGCCTAACAACACATAACAAGCAGATCAGAGAAATCTCCAGCTTAGATAAGCCATGATCATGCACTTACCTTTGCCAAGAAGATTATGAACCTTAAACAAGCAAAACAACGTTACCAGGAAGCTCCTACAACGATCCCAGCTACAGATCTCTACAGGAACAGCCTCAAATCACCCAAAAATTCTCAAGAACGCTCAAGATTCTTTTCTCTCAAAAACGGCCAAACTCGTCGAATGAGACAAAACACGAGTTTAAGGGTTTTCCGTAAATACAAAACGCAACATTTAACTTAAACTCGTACGCACATAACTGGCCTTGCATCGACCGATGCAATCCCTAAACCGGAATTTCGGTTCGCGGATGTTACAAAGATGTTGTTAAATATATCATAATTTCTGTTTTCATATTGATTTTGTTGTATTTTTTTAGTTGGAATGAAATATAAAATATTTAGGAAACAAAATCTGAAATAATGCTATTTTTGGAAATTTGTTAGGGATTAACTTTGTAAATAAGTACAAATAAAAGGATAGAACCCAAAATGTACTTTAAAAATGTATATATAGCTCTAAATTTAAACTTCAACGTACATTTGAACATCTATACACCTATAAATATTGTGAACTATACTTCAATTTAAATTTATAGCTCGACGGATTATATATAATCAATAGATGTTCAATTTAGATGTTCTAAGTGTACTCTGCAGAAATAAATTTGACGTAGCAATATGGTTAAATACTTTAACCCGCAGAGATACCTAATGTGACACATATTAATGTATAACCATTTTAAATTTAAGAGATCATACAATCTCAAAGATCTAGTAAAATAAGTATGTAGATTATTTATGGGATTAAAAAATAAATGGGTATAGTTGTTTTTGGAAAACTCGAAATGTATAGATGTTGTCAAGCTTTTATGGCAATAAATGTAACAAAATTAGGTCGATTTAAATAGTTTCATTAATTGAGTTTCTATGAAATGTTATTTTAAGAAAATCGTTAGGGGTTAATGTTGTGATTAAAACAAATTAAATAAATAAAACTTCAAGAGAATAACACAAAATGTACGTCAAAAATGTTAATATAGATTCAGAGATATAATATCTTCAAAACACAATATAGAAGGTGTGATTAAATATATTATAGTTTTTATTTCCATATTGAGTTATGTCATTTTTTTAGTTGAATTGAAATATAAAATATTTAGAAAACAAAATCTCAAATAAAATTATTTTTAAAATTTTTTTAAGGATTAACTTTGTTAATAAGTATAACTTCAAACATAAAACACCAAATGTACTTCAAAATAGATAACTAACTCAAAATTAGCCGGACCAAATATAAATATTAATTAACCCACGGGTTGACTATTTTTTTCTTTGTCAATTAGGGTTTACTACTTTGTTTCTTTTCTTTTATGTGTTCATATTAGGGATGTAGATTAGCAACGAATATTCTCCTATTATGATAAAGATTAGGTATATAGAAATATTCCATTACGAAAAAGATATATAGAATATTCTATTATGCTTGCAGTTTATATAATATTTTTACAACTTCAGCCTACATATCTTCCCTTCTGTCATTTACATTTTTCTAGGGTAAATTCTTCTGCTTGTCTTTCTACTCGCTTCAGCTTCAATAATATGTGTTCATGCGTATCTTCTACAACTGTGCAAAGCTGGAGACAACGTACTCCTTCTTCTTTCTCACTCAAGATCCAAAAGTTTTCCCATGTCGAAAAATCAACTCTCTTCTCTGATGGCAAGTATGAATCCCGTCTTTTCTCCTCTGGTGGATACAACTGGTACGTATTGCATATTCACTTCTACACGATCCAAAAGACTTGCACCTTCCTGATTCCTCATCATTCCATCAAAATAATCAATATTTTTATCCTTTTTTTTTACTTATGCGGTACTGTTTATAAACAATGCAGGAGAATGATCCTATACCCCAAAGGGAACAACAAAGACGATGGAAGTGGATTTATTTCAATGTATGTTGAAATAGATAGCACAAGCCTTTTGACTACACCCCCTTATGAGGTGTTTGCAGATCTACGGTTTTTCGTCTTTAACAAAACAGAAAACAAGTACTATACCATTCAATGTACGTGTCTCTACATGTCTTGCTATACACTTATGTCTGCTTTTTTCCTATATACATAACTCAATAATGTCTACATATATATGTAGATGTAGAGTCGAAGCTATTCAATACAATCAGAACAGTATGGGGATTGGCTCAAGTGCTTCCGCTTGATACATTCAATGAGCCTAACAACGGATATATTTTTGGAGGCGATCAATGCGAGTTTGGTGTTGATGTCATTGTTTCTACACCCCCTACTAATTGGGAAATCCACTCTTTACATGAAGAACTATTTCAACCCAAGTTTCGGTCCAGAATTTCTCTAAGCTGAATGAAAATTGTAAGGAATCATGCAATTTTTCGATGGAAGGAAATGGTGAGTACATCATCTGACACAAGATTTTGTTTTTTTGTTTTGTTTTCGGACTAATGAATATGTGTGTGTTGACATGTGCAAGTTATTGATATCTATATGGGGTTCTGAAGTTGTATCCCAAAGGGGACGTCGCAAGTGCAGAAGGCAAATGGTTATCCCTTAATCTGCATCTCGCTCAGTGTGAAAACTAAGGGAAAGTGAAAAGATTTTTGTGCAAGCTCAATTGCGGATTTTAGACCCACGTGGATCTAATCACGTTACAAACAAAAGTAAGTGTCATAACAAACATTTTATAATACGTAGTATAGATTCTAATTTCCTAACGTTTTGTTAAATGACGAGCTGGGACTTTTTCTATACATATACTGAGCTATATAACCATGCTTGCATATATCTTGGTTGCAGCTGCGGCTTGGCACAACAGCTCGAATTTGGGTTGGGGATTCCGGAAATTTGTGTCTCTAGCTGAACTTCCAAAGGCATACTTGGACATGGACACTTTAAATGTAGAGATCGAGTTTGAAGTTGTTTCTGAAGCAGAGTACTCTTCTTCCATGATTTAAGCTTTACTTTTAAAACTTCAGTAGTGATCTGCTTCATACGCTTCTTAATTATCTATGATCTCTAGAGATTCTATTAATTAGAGACTGAGATATTCATTTTTCCTACCTTTGATCCAAATGCATGCATGCTTATTTGCTAGCACGATAAATTAAAAAGGTCTAATGCCTACCATCACAATTTCAAGATGCAGCATTTAAAAGAGCTAGAGTGTCTCTGTTTCAACTTTCAAGGACATGCATGGTCAAAAGACAAGATTAACATGTCTCCGTGTGACATTAGTTGCAACAAAAGAAAATTAATGGATTATTTTTTTATTTTATTTTACTCAATCGATTTAGCTTCAAGGATACTACTACTGATCAAGTGATCATAAAGTTGTTGCACATCCGATTAGGTTTTTAAAAATCCGTGATAAATTGTCGTTTTGCGTTCAGTAGTGATTTGGTCTTGGTTTGTTTTCTGTGCACTTTTTTTTAACAATATATATCATGTTTTCCTTTCCTCCTATTTAGTTATTATACTCCTTTTAGAGAGGAATACTATTAACCTTATAACTTAAATTAACGGAATGTTTGTTGGAAAAAAAAATGGTTGTTGCACAATTATGCAGGGCTGGCCTTGAGAAAAACTAGTTGTAACAATATTGGTCTGTGACCACTAATTTTTTTTGGCCCTCTTTACTAAAAAAAACAAAATACTCCAAGTCCAACAAAAAAAGTTAATTTTCGCAATAGATTAACAATGGGAAGAAAAAATAATGCAGCACTACTAAATTAAACCGTTTTAAGTAAAGAAAAATACATTTTAAAACAGCTAAACTGTTTATCTTATATGAATTCTAACAAACTATACGTGTTATGGACTCAAACAATTAAAATTTAATGAAAATATGATACATTATATATATATATATATATATATATATATTTATAAAGACTTCAGTTGTCTTGGTAAGAGATTAACTATTACATTACTATTATTTTTTGTAGTTTTCTTTAGAAGGATCCTAGCATTTATGAAACTAATCATATACTACTACTTTTCTAGTTTGCTATATAGCATCCATGATCCATACAAAGAAAATATTGCTAATGGCAAAAAAACTACTAAGATCAATGTTTTCACGACCAGACCGGAAGGCGAACCGGACTACTTTCTGGGTCACCGGGTCATCATGTCAACCGGGTTTGACCGCGGATCAATTGATTATGATTTATGTACTATATTTCTAGAAATTATATAGTTTTATAAAATACTAAAATAAAAATAATCATACCATAGTTAACAAATTATGAATCTAAAAACAAAAATAAACTAATAAAGTGAATGAACCTTTTGAATAGAAAAAAAAACACTAAGTAAAAGATCATCAGTTCATCACTAAAATATATTAAAGAACATCATCTCCATCACAACAACCAATCTTCGTTGTCTCTATCACCATTGCCTTCATGTTCTTCAGGTGGCATAGTGAAGTCTTCATCAAAATCTGAAACATCTAGAAATCACATAGTTTAATCAAATATTGTAAGCAACTAAAAGAAAATTCTAAAAGTGAAATGGACAATTTTCATTTTCAAAGATACCATTAGACTTTTCAGGGTTTGTGTCTTCCTGGTCTTTGGGATATTCCTCAGCAAGAGCATTCTCTAATTCATCATATTCAAGTTCACCTGCTTCTTCTTCTTCAACGATCCAAAACTCTGTTTTATCAATAGATTCATAGTCAACAGGATCATATAATCTTTTTCTTTTTGACCTGTACATGTAAAACAAAAACGAGATCATTACGTTGAGAACAAACAAACACTCACGAGATCATATTATTTAATGATAGTATGATACTCACCTTTGTTGCAAACGTAAATTGTAGTGAACAAAGACGAGATCATTAAGTCGTTGATGCTCTAATCTATTCCTCTTCTTGGTATGAATCCGCTCAAACACACTCCAATTACGCTCACATCCAGATGAAGAAGCAGTTTGACTAAGAATTCTTATTGCTAACTTTTGCAAATTAGGAGCATCATAACCAAAATATCTCCACCATTCATCTAAAATATCAATTAAATTATATCACACTACTTTATATATATAAAATAAAATGCAAGTCAAATCCATGTTTTATAACTTACCTGGCTGAGATGTTTTGCTGCAAGTAAGAGCCATATCAGGAGAAAAGCTGCCTTCACGTTCTCTGTAAGACCTAAGCTCTTGAACAAGCTTTGTTTTGCTCTTTTCTGTTTGCTTTCCAATTAAGCTCATCAACCCACTCAAAACTTCAGGCTTCTCACAAACTGAAGTTTGACCATACATGAAAGCTGGGTTCAAATAGTACGCTGCAGCATGAAGATCATGGCGCAACATACGATCCCATCTTCTATCAATGATGTTTGTATAAGGCTGGTAGAGAGATTTTCTTTTTCTGAACATCGTTTTAATTCCTAATCTTGCTCGATACATCCCTTCATACACATATGGCAAAGAAGGCTTCTCATCAGCATCACAAAGGCGTAACAATCGAATGATAGGAGTCATAATCTTGACGATTATCAAGCATTCATTCCACATTCGCTCATCTAGGATAATCAATTTAGCTTCCTTTGCTTTAGACGTCTTGAAAAGCTGCTTGAGTTCAGCATCTGTACTTGTAACCAAAGCTTGTAGATCTTCTTTATGTTGATAGAGACTTTGTAGAGCAATGAAAGTTGTAGCAAAACGTGTTTCTCCAGGTCGAATGATCTCTCTCCAACCAGGTCTTTTTCTGACCCAATTTAAAGTCGACTAATGGTTGTAAACAAAAATGGTTACCTTAGACATCCGATGTGCTAAATTGTGAACAGAAGGTAGTTTTGTCACATCTTCCAAAATCAGATTGATACAATGAGCTGCACATGGAGACCAAGCAATGGTGGGAAACTTTTCAGCGAGAAGCTTTCCAGCAGCTTTGTAGTTGGGTGCACTATCAGTTACAAAATGAACTACATTTTCTGATCCAACCATACCCACAACTTCAACAAACAAGTTGCATAAATTCTCAGCACTTGCATAGATATCTGAAGCATCAACTGAATTGAGAAATGTGATTCCTTTAGGACAATAAACTAAGAAATTAACTAGCGGTCTTTGTTCTTGTGTCCTTCCATCCATCTGCCATAAGAGTACATCCAGTAGTAGCCCATGTACTCCTAAACTTATCAATGATCAAAGAAACCTGCACCTTAGCATCACGCAACAATCCAACACGTAGAGCATGGTATGAAGGCCCCACATATCCATGACCCATACTTGCTACCTTATTCATCATAGGCTGGAAAAGTGGAGAATTCACGGCATTCATTGGAATACAAGCGTCATAAAACCACAATGCAACAGACATGTCCACATCATGTATTATCTCTTTACTTTGCATACAAGCTTTTATAGTAGGTTGGGCTGGATCATGCACACCTCTTTTAAAGTATTCATGTAGATCAATACCTTTTTTCTTCCTCTTTTGACTTGGGCGAACATCACCTTCGATATCATCTCCATCAACATCTTGAATTTCTGGATCATCGTTCATATCATCTAAAACAAGCTTTTTCTTCTTCTTGTTCTCAATTTCTTCTAATGTGTTCAATATCTTAAATCACACATCTCCTGGAATCTGCGAACACGCATCTGTATTTCCTTTCACACCAGCAAGATGTTGTCTCATCCTATTAATTCCACCTCCTAATTTTTTTTGGTGACAAAATGAGCATTCCAAAACTGTTTTCCCTCTTGAATCATTTGATTGAATCACATAGGACCAAGCTATATCACTTTTTCCTCGGACTGAACGGTTTGCAGCTGCTATTTCTTCATAGTCTTCTTCAGTTTCCATTACTTTTAAAATACAAAAGAAGAAAAAAAAACAGAGTTCAAACATAATACTATAACAGATTCTTAAAAGATGCACAACACATGAGGATCAATTATTTATAATACAAGTATACGACATAATCGATTGCTATATATGCAAACACGATGATAATTGATGATTAACTATGATAGTTTAAAAACAGAGCCACGATTAAAAAACAGAGCCACAATTAAAAAACAGAGCCACGATCATGAAAAATGTATTATGTTAATGTCCAAAATCAAGTATTGATGGAGATCAGAAACATAAAAAATTCAAAATAAAAGAGAAATTGAATACCAACTGTTCGCTAATAACTACGAGAGATGAGGACTGCGAGAGAAGATGAAGCAAGCGACGAGAGGTTCTCAAAAACTGAAACGTGAAACCCTATATTTGGTCTTATAAATCAAAGATTCAAAATCGAAAATAAGTTTTTTGAATCGTAACCCGGCCAGTCCGGTCCGAATCACCGGGTCTATAGCGGTTTTTTCTGGGTTTTACCGGTTTTAAGTTTTCCGGTTATTAGTAGTGGACCCAAACAGGAGAACTGTCCGGGTCGCGGGTCAACCGGTCGGACCGGCCATTCTGGTCCGATCGTGAAAACATTGACTAAGATACAACAAAACAAATGTTATACTCCCTCTATCTCACATAGTTAGATGTTTGAGAGAATAATATTTGTTCCTTGAAAATTGATTTTTTGAATATTTTTAATAAACTTTTGTTTTAATAATTACTGATATTGTAGAGTGAAGTGTACTTTTGGATAAAGAAAATG
The DNA here is from genome assembly GCF_000633955.1 of Camelina sativa. Lineage (NCBI taxonomy): Eukaryota > Viridiplantae > Streptophyta > Magnoliopsida > Brassicales > Brassicaceae > Camelina > Camelina sativa. Next base: position 12,085,382 of record NC_025703.1, on the reverse strand, counting down.
AAACGACCAATACTATCCCACTAAACGTCACTATTTATTTTTGTCATCAGTAAAAGAATTAGTTACTATTTCTTTTTTTCCTCTTCTTATTAATCTTGGTCTCTCTTAGTTATTTTGGTTTTGGCTCCATTTTATTTTTTTCAGTTTTTTTAGTTATGTAACTTTGGCTCCATCCTAATTTTTTTGTTTTTGAGTTAAATAATTGTGGCTCCAAGTTTGAAAATTTTAGTTACTCCAATTTGGATGTTTAGGAGTTAAAAATTTGTGATAAATGAAGAATACGAAAGGTTCACGTACATAGGTCCAAATGTTTGCATGCCTTTATTTATTTATTTTTTTGTTAATTTTTCACTTGAGATTTGAGAAGAAAGTAAGAAAATAGGAATATGAAATGTTCACATATATGGGTTGAAATGTTTGCCTGTTTTTACTTTTTTTGTTTTTGTTAATTTTTCACTTGATAAAAAAATAAAAAAGTGGAAAACTGGGAAAGTGAAAAAATATCAAAAAAAAAAATGATGATATGGTCATAAATAAAATAAAATAATTATCAAAAAACAAAATTAATCGTATATTCCCAAACTCAAACACAGGGAGTAATAATTACGTGCCAATGTTGGCTTTCAGGTGGCCCGTCCTAGCTTTTCATTACCAACACCATCCTCATGTCTCTCTCATTATACCCCCGAAGTTAAAAAAAAATAAAAAGTAATTATCTTTAAAACACCCAAATAAAAAAAAATCACTGTGTAAACAAACTAAAGAAGACGAAAGAGAAGAGATCCAAATCTCCCATCTCATCTTGTTATCTAAAAAAAATTCAGTTCACACCAAAATAAAATAAAAGATAAAAACCCAAAAACATCCAAAAAAATACAATGCTCTGCTATGTCGGTAAAGCCACCAAGATTTTCATTTTCATCGTTACCGTCGCCGTCGTCATTGGCCTCGTCGTAGTCTTCGGTGTTCTCCGACGTCACTCTCACCATTGCTCCGGTGACTATTGCTCATCCGATCCTCCTTCTTCTTCTTCCTCTTCCCCTTCCTCCCCTTTTATAACTCCATTCCCAAACCCAAACCCGAACCCGACCACGCCTGTTCTCGGATCTTCACCTCCCACTCCACCAGATTCATCATCAACACCAAACCCATCTACTCCAATCTCCCCAAATCCGCCTGCACCGATCGTAACAAACCCGAATCCACCTCCTCCGTCCACACCTAATCCGAATCCTCCGCCGCAATTCTCACCTCCTCCGCCTGATTCTGATACAACCACCACCGCTCCTCCTCCGCCTACAACGGAAACAGCAATCCCACCACCGCCTCCAGCACCAGTATCGGCATCTCCGCCGTTAACTCTGCCGAGCTCCGTCGTCAACACTCCTGCTCCCGTGCATGCTAAACTGGTCAACGACTAAAAGACCAAACATTTGTACATTCCGACATTATTTTTTCCAGTTTCTTGAACTTTGATTCATTTGTCTCTTTTTTTTTTTGTCTAATTAGATAATTTTTTCTCTAATCTTTAATCTTTATTCGCATTTTCATTAATCTTATTCATATGTTATACACTTCACTATATAGCAAGAGATCCCGATCGAATGTTATAAACATATATTTTTTTGTGTTCTTGTTAATTGCAATGATCTTATATGGGTGAGTGAGTTGTCTATATCTTTATCGATATCAAAGGCTTTTAATGATTAGATTTTGTTTTAGGTTAAGTCTTTTGTGTGTGTTTTAACTTTGAAGTTAATTAAAAGAGTATCATTGTCTTAATGCTCACCAGTCAAATCTACTTTTTTTTTTTTGGCTGGCACACTATACATTACATATAATTGTTACATTATTGTACATTGAAATAATTAAAATGTGTGTTATTGTGAAAACACTGGTGAAGAGGGAGCAGAGGAGACATGAGGTGGGTCAATGAGTTAAGAATCCCATGAATTTTGTCTGACTAATTTTGACTACTTGAATCTCTTGCAAAATTCTGAAGTCTTTGTTCCGTACCATATTTCATTTTGGTTAATTCTTGCTTTACCAATATACTTTATATCTTTACTGTTGTTGTTTCGGTTTCCTTAATTTATTAAGAACTTGTTGCGTGTTACTTTTTGACGTTTATGAGTTATATTATATATTACAGCCACAGGTTAATTGTACAATGTACATCAAAAAATATTTTTGTATTAGGCAATCCCATTTATTTATGATTATGCAGAGGCATCTGGTTGATGTTAGTGCAATAATACATTTAACTATTATGCAAAAGTGTCTCTCAAAGGTGAAACTAACATTTTCTGGTAAACGAAGCAAACACTTTTTTTGGTAAATGTAGCGAACATTAATGGTTTATCCTCATTTTGTGTGCAGGTGTGTATGAAAATACGATCAATACTTAGGTCCGGGTGAACCTCTCCATTCACCTTCTTATAAAATAAAGAAATCAAATCTATATACATTATTATAAAATTAAAAACTTAAACCACTTTTTTATAAACCCGACCCGACATATAATTTTATTCTAATTATAAAATTTAAACCCTAACCATCTCATTTGTAAACCCAAACCGACATATAATTTCGTTCTAATTATAAAATCTAAGCCGTAACCATCTCATTTGTAAACCCAAATCGACATATAATTTTGTTCTAATTGTAGAATCTAAACCCTAACCATCTCATTTGTAAACCCAAACCGACATATAATTTTGTTCTAATTATAAAATCTAAACTCTAACCACTTTATTTGTAAACCCAAACCGACATAGAATTTCGTTTTAATTATAAAATCTAACCCTAAAAAAATTATTTGTAAACCTAAACCGACATATAATTTCGTTTTGATTGTAAAATCTAAACCCTAAATAATTTATTTGTAAACCCAAACCGACACATAATTTTGTTCTAATTATAAAATCTAAACCAAGCCAATATTTAATTTTTCTTAATTAAAAGTATACAGAATTTGTTTCTTAAATTGGTTTTGCTTTTTAACTTAATTTTAATTTATTTTTAAAATAAGATAATGTATAAAAAATTTTGATTGGTTGATAAGGAGGAGGTGAATGGAGAGGTTCACCTGATGTACTTAAGTATTTTCTCAAAATACTGAACTGTACTCTACATCCAGGTTAATTGTAGTTGTTTTGATTTTTGAATATGGGCCGTTCCATGTTAAAGAAAATAATTTAAAATGGGCTTTAAATTAAATGGTCCAAGTCAAAACTCTACTTTAGTTTAGCAGTTTCTTACAAAGTACAAACGCATCCGGTGATTAATGTGGGACACCTTGGGCTCAGTGCACAGTTATTAGAGTACAATGAACTGAACTGTTATTATAGAAATGGAAACGAAACTGCAGAAAAGTAAGACAAAAGTTTAAAGAATTATACCTGTTGTCGATGTGAGGACGCTTTATATCGTTAGAATTGGTATACACATGGACTATTATTCGTAACACTCTGAATCTTCATCCTAATTCCTCCAAACATTTTTTTTTTTTGGATAAAGTTCTTACAAACATTTGAGGCTTTGAGCTGATCTTTATTACATTGTTGTCACGTGTAATGCTTAACTACATAAGTATATGTAGATGGGCTTTGAAGAGTTGAGCAACTTGAGTTTTGTTGGGCTTTCCAAGTCCAAGCCAACTCCCCTATTAGTATGATATTGTCCGTTTTGGGTCCAGGTGGTAAAGTCTGCATGGATTTTTTATTGGTCTCCTTTCCAAAAGGTCTTATACTAATTGGAGTTGGTCTTGGCTTATATATTAGAAACTTATTTTCTAATCTTCAGATGTGGGACATTGTTTGTATTCCAACAAACCTCCCCTCAAACTATGTACCACGATACTTTGGCCTCCCCTTCAGCGAAACCCAGATGCCTAGGCTCCGGATTTCTTAATATTCTACGCAATTTAGCTCATCGTCCATGCAATGTGCATTTGTGATTGGGGTTGTTGTTGTGAATATGAAAAGCGCAGGTCTAAACGAGCTAATAATTAATTATGTGAAAGTTAGTTTCAAAACTAAAAATAAAATAAATTAATGAGTATATAGTCCACAAAATGACATATTACGCAATGGATTTTATTTTTCCTTTTGAGTAAACATTGTTGGTGTTGTTTACTGATTTGTGAGTGTAAGAGAGTCTGCAATGTAAATGCGAGTGAGGCAATAATAAAGTATAGAAAGTAAATAATGCATGAGCTTTGTTAATGAGCTTTGTTAACGAGGTTCGGTTTTTCCTACATTCGGGGAACACTTCCAGATTTCGATTCCACTAGAACAAAAAAGCAAATACAACCTATTCGCAAACACGTAAATCAAGCACAACTCTCTTAATTCACCGCTCCGTTCTATAACATGAAATCTGAAGGATAAATATCTACCCTTAACTAAACTCACACCGAGCCTAGATTCAAACCAAGATAACCTAACCTTGGGCTAAACTCCCCATGAGCCTAGACTTCAGATCTCCAACACTCTGGAGCAACCTTCACACAATCGCCACACCGACGAACAAAGAAGCTTGAACAACACAAGCACCAAACCGTGAAACTAAGCCACACACAAACACAGAAAGCTCTTTAGGATTTACCTTTATGCCTCAGCTCTCTTGCTTCTCTAGGACGTGCCCAACACCTCCTTATATACCCATCAAGATTTCCTAATCACCATAGGAGAATATTTCCAAATTCCATAAGAATAAGACTTTTTTCTTTTTGCTATTTTCTTTTTCTTTGTAAAACTCCAATTTAATCAACTCAATAAATAGTAGTTTTCCTCTTCAATTCATCCTCAAACGGTCCTTCAATATTGCCTTCTCAAACCTTCTAGAAACTTCTCACGCACATAAAACAACATTAATCATGTATCACGTCTTGAATCACACATACACTACTTCAATCATCCAATACATCTTCATTCTCCCTTTTTTTGACTATGCTTGTGAACTCATCAGTTCAAACACTTAAACCCCATCACCAAACACATCTTCGTTCTCCCCCTGAATGAGTCACAACATGGTCAAAACTAACTGGAAAATTTTCCCTGCCTTGCAATACGCGGTCGATAGCCTAGTACACCACCCCCATTGAAATTATCTTTCTTAACCCATATCTTGTTGCGCCTTAGACCTCCATAGTTAACCTCTTGAATGAACCTGAAACAATGCCTCTTAATATGTCCTTGAACTCCACAATGATAACATGTAGGACCTTGAAACCTTACATCATAAGCATTCTCCATTTGGCTCCTCTCTCTCAACAATCTGACACATCTTGACCTAATATGCCCAACAACACCACAATGATGGCAAACAGGTCGAAACACTTGTCTAGGTGCAATCTGCAATTCATAAATTCTTTTACCATGCTCTTTCAAAAATACAGTCCATGAATCACTCTTTGAAGCAGTCTCTAGCACAGTTCCTGATGCAGACGTGATTTTTCCACTTGAAACAAACACCATATCCGATTTTGAAACTTTTCCTTCATACCCAAGGCCACACTTATCAGTCTTGCCAATATTCAAAATATGATCCAACTTCTCTGTACCATTATTAAGCATCCTCAAATTCTTTTGAGTTTCTTCAAGCTGCACTTTAGCTTGTAATGCTTCTCTGTTGCATGTTTCTCTACTTCAACGACTTTAGCCTCTAACTCGAGCTTCTCCTTAATCAAAACTGAATTATCATCAACTACCTTAAGCCAATGTGCATACAACTTCTCATAACTCTTACCAAGTTCTTCACAACTCATATCCTCTCCATCACTATCACTATCAGATTCATGTTCAGATACAGTTGCAGGTTTTGCTGCAGGTTCAGAAGCAGTTGCAGACGCTGATGCAGACACTAATTCAGAACTATCTTCAAAAGTTGTAAACGCCACAAAATTCTTCAGTTCTTCTTCTTCATCTGAATCAGTTTCAGAATCACTAGTAACAACATTCATAGCCTTCTTCTTATGCTTTTGTAGATTGGTAGAATCAGACCGTACATGACCATATCCTTTGCATTCAAAACATTGAACTTTTTTTGATGAAGTCTTCATCTCTTCATCCATTCTACTTTTCTTCTCTTCGCCCTTACGCTTCAGAAATTTAGCAAATTGTCTTGATAACATAACCATTGAATCTTCACAAGATGATACCTTAAGAGCTACTCCAATGTCAACTTCCTTCTTTATTGCTTCCTTAACATCATCATCTTTCTTCTTAACTCCTTCAACTTCATATGCTTTGCTTAATTCAAAAGCCTCCAGAATCCCAACAAACTCATCAAAAGGCCATCTCATCTAAATTATGAGCTTCTTCAACTGCAGAAATTTTTGACTCAAAATTTGCAGGCAATGATCGCTTCAGCTTCTTCACAAGCTTTTTGTCTTTGTACTGCTTTCCAAGAGCAAAAAACCTCATTAGATATATCACATAACTTAGCACTGAACTCAGCCACAATTTCTTTTTCTTTTATCCTTAAATTCTCAAATTGTGATGCCAACATATCCAGCTTTATTCTCTTAACACTTGAAGTACCCTCAAACATATTCTCCAATGACTTCCACGCTTTTTGAGCTGATACACATTGAGAGATTAACTTGAAGTGGCTTGAATAAATAGTATTGTAAATCGCTGTCTTGGTTGTTGAATTACAACTTGATAGCTTTTTCTCTACAGCAGTCCACTTATCTCTGGGCTTAAGACTCTCAACCCCTTTATCATCCACAAGTTTAGGAGGCTCTTAACCAAGCTCAATCGAATTCCATCAATCTTCATCAAGGTTACTAATAAACGCTTGCATACGAACCTTCCAATATCCGTAATTCGTTGAATCAAGCAACGATGGTCTTGACATAGACGTGCCTTCTCTGTATGAATTCATCACAACTGATTCAAAGCTCTGCCTTACTTCCTGAACTACCCTCACTCTTGATCTACCCGAAACTAGACTTAATATCTATCGAGAACCCGCTCTGATACCACTTGTAAATGCGGATGAGGCAATAATAAAGTACAAAAAGTAAATAACGCAAGAACTTTGTTAACGAGGTTCAGTTTTTCCTACTCCCCGGGACCACGTCCAGATTTTGATTCCACTAGAACAAGAAATCAAATACAACCTATTCGCAAACGCGTAAATCAAGCACAACCTCTTAATTTACCGCTCCGTTCTATAACATGAAATCTTACGGATAAATCTCTACCCTTAACTAAACTCATACCGAGCCTAGATTCAAACCAAGATAACTTAACCTTGGGCTAAACTCCCCTTGAGCCTAGACTTCAGATCTCCAACACTCTGGAGCAACCTTCACACAATCGCCACACCGACGAACAAAGAAGCTTGAACAACACAAGCACCAAACCGCGAAACTAAGCCGCACACAAACACAGAAAGCTCTCTAAGATTTATATTTATGCCTCAGCTCTCTTGCTTCTTTAGGACGTGCCCAACACTTCCTTATAAACCCATCAAGACTTCCTAATCACTATAGAAGAAGATTTCCAAATTCCATAAGAAAAAGACTTTTTCCTTTTTACTATTTTCCTTTTCTTTGTAAAACTCCAATTTAATCAACCCAATAAATAGTAGTTTTCCTCTTCAATTCATCCTCAAACCGTCCTTCAATATTGTCTTCTCAAACCTTCTAAAAATTTCTCACGCACATAAAACAACAACAATCATATATCACATCTCGAATCACTTCGACATTACTTCAGCTATCCAATATATGTTCATGCAATGCTTGTACATATTTTTTACTTATTGTAGGAGTCTTTTCTTCTCTTGGTTAGACTTTGACGAAGATCTTTCCACAATTTTTTTACTAATTTATTAGAAAGAATAAATGTTGTGTATATTGTAAAACAAAATCAGAATGGTAATGCCACGTAAATTGAAAAAGAAAGAGATATTTTTGTTATACCAATTTCTCATATATTATAGAACGAATAATAATATTAATTAATTGTTATTTTGAAAGGTCTCCACTGATATTGTTATTTTTGTTATGCTAACTTCTCAATTATTAATATTAGTCTAAAATAAAAGTATGCATTGTTTGCTGCAGATCAAAACAAGATTTGCTTTACATAATACATAATGAGTCCCATACTCCCATACATAATAATAAAGCAAACAAAACCAAAATTTTGTTGGAAAGATGTCAAGACAATTTGTTACGCATTAACATCAAAACGGTCAGTTAACTCCTAAGAAAAGGGTATAGCTCATACCTAAGATTACAACTTATACCTAAAACTCTCCCTCCTTGTTTACCATTGCAGCACTTTGGAAGCTCTCTGATACACCATTCCAAACAAACCTTACATTGCAATATGTCTGATGCACATTGCATCATTGCATAAATTTTATTCGCCCCGAGCTTTTTCTCCCCCGCAGCATAATATGTTGACTGGTATAATTTTATTCGACCACAGTGGGATAAGAGGCTTTCCGCACCAGCTCGTAAAGGAATTCCCTTGTCATCTTGTCAAACGATCTTGCTTCCTTGCTCACATTTTTTGGGTTGTGTATTGAAAAAGTGTTTTTGAAATCTATCTTCCTTGGGAGTTGGGGTTTGATCTTAGAAATAACGAGAAAACATTGGTCGTACCATATTATTCCTGCTCTGTCTCCCTGACATCTCCTGTGAAACTGTCAAATGTGCATAGATGTTTAAATGATGATTTAATTTCTCAATGAAAGTTATGTTTTAATTTTCCTAGTTATATATATTTTTCACCTGATGATTTTATAAATAGAATGTACGTAGAGAGATTCTATAATTTTACAATTTCATTTTAGTATAAGAATTTAGAAAAAGACATTAATTACTATATATAGAAACTGACATGTAATATGCGTACTGGCACATATCCCTATTATTTTAAATAAGATGTTTGCATTTTTTTTCTTTTCTGCTGAAGTGTGTTGTAATGAAAATATCGTAAGATTTTACTTCATATGAAACTGGACTATTATTCAATCACTATACCAAACTTTGTAATCAAATAAATTATAGATACACAAATTAAACAATTCTTTTTAAATTATCATACCACATATAAAGATCTATTTCATACCACAAATAAATAAAATTAATAATGTCATCTACAATATATCTTTTTTTTTTATTCGCCAAAAAATAAAATAATAATAAAGATATATATCAGATGGCATTATTAGTTAACTAATGTTTCGTGCCATTACCTCGTCGACGGCGGTGGCATAGCAAGAGTGGCAATTGGACCTGAAGGAGTCGCCACGGCATTGTAATATGATGGTGACGGAATCTGGAGCCTCGCCATGAGAAACATGCACGTATCCGCTCGCAAGATCATTATCAGAGACATAACGGCTGAGAACGTTGAGGTTTTTCTCATATTTACCACCATGCTTATATTTCCCTTCACTAACGAAGCATTTGTGGTTGAGATACTGATTGGTAAGGTTTAGTGATGAAATGCTGCGTACGAGGAGTAGGATTGCCAAGATAGAGACATAGACTAGGTGTTTGGATAGAGAATATGAAGAATACATTGTTTTGGATTTGATTCTTTTTCAAGAGGTTGTGTTTTTTTTTTTTTTTTTT
>NC_025703.1:12049242-12075505 GCF_000633955.1 Camelina sativa | reverse complement strand
TTTTTTTTTTTTTTTTTGATAAATGAAACGTTGCGATCGAGTTGTTTTTATGTTGGGGACTCGGAAGGATTTTAACTGATTGGTCTCATTAGTAACTTGATTAACTAATTATCTCAAAACGATATTCTTTTCTTGCACCCTTATACAAATTCTATTGATCAATTCAGTTTGTGGAAGACATGTTTGTTTTTGTTTGTAAAAGACAAGAAAGAGAGAAGAGTTTGGGAATATTTTCGGCGATAGATGGGGAGGGCCGATGAAAAAGTCAAAATTTCAAATTTTAAAACTCTTAGAAAATAGAATCACACGATTCAGTACTTGAGTGGGCACCACTAGTTTTGAGCAAGAAGCAAATAGAATTTGTCTCTTGGAATCTTGGTAGACTGTATCATAATTGACTTCCTCTTGAGTAAATAAGGAATGCAATTAGCTAAGCTTTCATGCATTATGATGATTGATTAGTGTTGTTGTCATGGGCCTAAATGGGTTATTAATGTGAATCTAAGCAGTCCATATACTATAAACATATACATGCTTCAAACATATGTGTATTATTTACAACCAAAATTAGTGTTGGGTCTTCCATAAAACGCATATTTAACGGATCTGACCTAATACGACATAATTATACATAGAGTTATTTTGCCGAAACCGTAACAATTTCGTACTTATTAGACTAATCGTTTTAACACTTCTTCTTCATTCTGGGAATGACGGTTAAAAATCTAGACTTGAGGACTTATTAGACTAATCGTTTTTGTCATTGTTGGGGGTAGATTCTCACTCCCCGCATAAGGCCAGCCCATAAACATTTGCAGAAGTCCAAAAACTATTGGAATGTGAATGGGGGTATTTCAGTCTTTTTGATGGATGAACCGACATAGTATCCTATAAATACGGACGCACGATACCTAAAGAAGAGATCGAGAAAAAGAAAAAGAAACAATTAGAGAAAACGACAAGTGATTGATGGCTGACTCGTCGATAGACTAAATTGGACAAACCACTTGGGTCGTCCATTCTCTTGTAACCTGTTATTCTCGTTTTATTTGACTCGTCTAGTTAAGCTTTGTAGTCTGACTTTCACGTGCCTCGGCATATATTTATAAAGGGAATTTCAATATTTTTTTCACCAAACAAAATCTCTAATTGCGACCGATTTGGACATCAACACACTCAGATTTGGTTGAGACCTTTTTTCTTAATATAGAAGATAACCAAGTTTCAGCTTATTAATCGTACTGAAGTGGAGGAAGTCGTCGAACTTCTCAAGGGTGTGACTGATTTGGTATGATATATACAAATGCATTAGCACTCTCCAATGTAGTATTTACATCTAGATAACGCATTCGATGAAAAATTACCTGACTGCATCCACACTTAATCTAGATATTTTGGATAGAGTGGTAGAATTTGGACCCAAATTTTGCAACTAAACAATAGATTAGACCATAATACCCTTATATTCACTAAAATCTCAATTGTAGTCTCGTTATATGATATATTACTATATGAGACTACAATTGAGATTTTAGTGAATATAAGGGTATTTTGGTCTAATCTATTGTTTAGTTGCAAAATTTGCGTCTAGATGAGCACGGGTTGAAATTCAGTTTACTTACATTGTAATTTTTTTATAAAATATAATTTATATGATTATTTTTAAAAGTTTTTATGGATATAATATTATGGAATAAAATTATATGCTAAATATCATGACTTGAATGTCATTATAAGACATAATTTTGTGAATTTGGTTTTTAAAAAGCGAGTTATTATATTATGAGTAATTTAATGTATTGTTATACTTTTTGTTTTAATATATTTGGTTTTTTAAAATTCTTGCATATTATAGTAACATATTATTGACATTGCTATAACAAACCAATTTAGAGTGTTTATAGTTTCTAACTTTAATATCAAGTTTCAATATTTAAAAAATATTTCCAAAAAATTTATTTAAAGTTTATTATATTATAAAAATTATAAAATTCAACAAAAAAGTATGAAATTGAATTTATATATTCAAATTTTGACCCGTTACTCAGTAAAACTTTTAATTCAATAGTTATTATTTTTAAAGAATAATATTAATAAAAATTTAATATTTTATAGATTGAAACATTTATATTTGTTTTTAAAAATTCAATTTATGGTATATCCGGAAATAAAAATATTTTTTAATTATAAGAAATAATATGATAATTTATTTGTTTGACAAAATAGACTCATATATTTAAATGAGAGGTGGAGTATAATAATAATTAACAAATTAATATGTTAAGTTAGATATCAAATGATTTTATTTGATGAATAATTTAATAAAGAAAATTAATATGGTAAGTTAGATGATATCAAATGATTTTTTAGAATATTCTCTTTAAGATTTTTGGAAACAATAAATCCAAACTATACAAATAATATAAAACTTAATCTATAACCTATTTGTAACCAACTTATTAAAATTATATAATTTACAAAACAATGTTGTGTACTTCCGTTTTATTATATAGGGGATGATTCAATAATGTTTATGTTTAGTAAAATTTCTTCTTCAAATCCAAAATCACCTTCTTCTTTTTTTTGGCAAAACGCCAAAACCATAAAATCGTATTTTTCACCAATTTGTGGATTCATTTTTTTTTTTTTTTTTTTNTTAATTATAAGAAATAATATGATAATTTATTTGTTTGACAAAATAGACTCATATATTTAAATGAGAGGTGGAGTATAATAATAATTAACAAATTAATATGTTAAGTTAGATATCAAATGATTTTATTTGATGAATAATTTAATAAAGAAAATTAATATGGTAAGTTTGATGATATCAAATGATTTTTTAGAATATTCTCTTTAAGATTTTTGGAAACAATAAATCCAAACTATACAAATAATATAAAACTTAATCTATAACCTATTTGTAACCAACTTATTAAAATTATATAATTTACAAAACAATGTTGTGTACTTCCGTTTTATTATATAGGGGATGATTCAATAATGTTTATGTTTAGTAAAATTTCTTCTTCAAATCCAAAATCACCTTCTTCTTTTTTTTGGCAAAACGCCAAAACCATAAAATCGTATTTTTCACCAATTTGTGGATTCATTTTTTTTTTTTTTTTTGCCGAAGCCACATAACCATCTTTTATCTAAAGCCCTCAAACATATTTGTCTAGTCAAAATTGTAATATTACTATTCATGGATACACAATTTTTCTCACAAAAACCGTAATTAAGCATTTTCAGCTAAACTCATAAAATGCGTTTTTCAGTGACCCTTAAGATATAACCACACAGTTTTTTTTTTTTTTTTATAAGTTTACTCATTCATCCTGAGTTTCTTGAAATTTATCTTCGTATGTAGCCTTAACCCAAATTTTGAAAGTATTTGTTGTGAATTTGGCGCAACCAAAAAGTTGATCTTTTAGGTGAATGGTTTTTTAGTTAACTAACATGTAATATACGAATTTGAATATAGTAGGGGACATTAACACAATCACTAGACTATGTGTCCTAGTCTATTTGGATATTTCATGATGATGAAACAGCTTTCATGACTCAAAGACCATACATAAAAATACATTCTGTGAATTAATTTAAGATCACATCAAATGACGTTGCGGCAAAGTACTGCGGGAAAATGTTAAGCTTGCCATATTTTCAAAAGTTATCAGGAAGTAATAAAGAAAGAGTGGAGAAGATAGCTATTGTTTCTTAATCACTAATTTAAAAAACAATTAAAATACCGAATGGTAACAAAGTTTTGGTCCCCTATTCTCATATGTATAGGTATAGCTGAGACTTAAACAAACAAATGTGAAGTGCATGCAGTGGATAGATAATTTTTATTTTATTTTTGGTTGTAAAATGTTAAAATGAAAGCTTTATAAAATATATATAACCAAAACAAAATAGAAAGTTGTCAAAATAATGTTGTTCGATCTGCACGAAACATCATTGGAAGTTGTCAAGAGAATTAGTTCTGTATCATCATCAAAGAGTCTTTAAGTCCTAAGAAAAGGATATAGCTCATACCTAAGATTACAACTCGTACCCAAAACTCTTGCTCCTTTTTTACCATCACAACACTTCGAAAGTTGATTGATACTCCATTCCAAACAAGGCTGGCAGTCAGCTACGTCTTTTGCACACTGCACCATTGCATACACTTTTTGTTTCCCGATTCTCTCCTCTGCTGCCGCATAATATAAAAACTCGACGCCGTCCGGGCCCGTCTTATCAGCTTTCATAGTCAGCTGTTGTAAGAATTCCTTTGTCTTCTTGTTGAACAACTTTGTATCCCCCCTCACATTGTTTGGGTTATGCATTGAGAAAGTATTCTTGTAATTCATCTTCCTTGGGGCTTGGTCATTGATCATACTAATATCGAGAAAACACTGGTCGTACCATATTATCCCCCCTTTATTTCTCGGACATCTCTTACGAAACTGTCAAATAAATATACATACATGTTATGGTTCATCTCAAATGATACTTTAAACTTTCAATGCAAAGAATGACTCCATAATGCTTTGCAACTTTGTATAACTATTTCGTAAGATAATAAACTAGAATATATCGATAATAAGATGTAAATTTGTGACCCCGGCTAAAATTTGTTTGCTTCTTTTTTCTTTTTTAAACTCCAGTCTGAGTTTTGGTTTTCAATAATCATTTATCTTTTAGCTCTAATGTGATGTTATACGTATACACCACACCACAATATGTATATCATATATGTTAATATGTAATAATGTTGAAGTGACCTTACCCCGGCGACGGCTGTGTCGTAGCAGGTTCGACAGTTGGACTTGTACGAGTCCCCACGACACTGGAATATGATGGTTGTGGAATTGCGACCCTCAGTAGTAGAGCTGTGTACGAACCCCTGTGTAATATCGTCGGCGACGAAACGGATGAGAGAGTTGAGGTCTTTCTCGTATTTACTTCCCTGCTGGTATTTTCCTTGGTTAACCCGGCATTTGTGGTGAAGATATTCATTCGTAATATTCAGGGATGAAACGCTGCATATGAGGAGTTGTATAGCCAATATATAAAAAGAAATGAGGCATTTGCATAGAGAATATGACGAGTACATTATATTGTATTCGTAATATTCAGGGATTAAGATGTTTTTAGGAGACTCAGAACGATTTTAGCTTATTGACACACATCAGTAACTGGATTAACTATTTTCTCAAAACACTATTCTCTCTTTTGGCTACTTTATACAAAATGCTATTGTATCATTTGAGTTTGTAGAAGAAATGTTTCTTTTTTTTCCCTCAAAAGTAGAAGAAATGTTCTTTCTTCGTTTTTTTTGGGTCTGTAACAGACAGAAGAGAGGGGTCGGGTATTTTTCGGCGAAGGGTGAGGATGGCCAATGGAAAATTCAAAATTTTACATGTTTTACTTTTAAGTTAATTTTTTTTAGGGAAATAGAATCACCGTACCACAAGTTTTGATGAAGGAACAAACGGATTCCGGGATTAGGGATTTGTTAAAGTGAGCTAAACTGTATCATCTTATTAGAAATTTAACCCTATTATCATGTGATATATTACAAAAAATGTCATTACATTTTAGTTAATTTAATAACTAACAAAATAAAAATTTATATTGGTTTATAAAATAAGAAAACAATATTTTTGAAATTATTTAACAGATTCTATTAATTGTTTCATAAATTTTAGGAAACAATAACATACTATTTAGAATAATGATAAATTTTAATTTTATTTATAAAACTTAGTTTTATTTATAAAATTAAGATTAAATATATGCAATCGTTTAATAATGATATATATATTTTAAAATTAACATACAACATTGCTTACATTTAAAAAATATAAAATATTATATCTTAACTATTAAATATTTTTTTGCACTACACTTTAACGCAGTGACATCTTATTAAAATCTAAGAAATCATAAATATTATATTTTATTCAAAATACTATATACAAAAAAAAATCAAAAAGTTAAATCAAGATTTCTAAACACTACTGCTTCAATATGGCGTTTGTTTTATTTTCTAGATTTTACCAAATTTATATGATTAACGGATTTGATTATTATATCATGTACCGAAGACGGGTTGAAACTATAGTATAAAACTAAATAAATTAAATATACAAGATTATAAAATATATAAAATATACCAAATAAAACTTGCACTATTATTTTATAACTAACAAATTACACTAAAATTTATATAAATATTTCCTTATGCTATAAAACAAGAGTATTTATCTTGTTGCATAATTATTTGGTCAATGATCTAATTAACACTTGTATGGCCAAAACCATAAGTTGATGAAAGTTGTAGAGTTTTTTTAGAATTATTTTTCCGATTTCTCTACCTCTTTCAATATTTCAGAGGATAAAAACTAAGTCGTGGTCGGATTTGGGCCAATCGTTTTTGTTCGGTTTGTCTTGCTTTGAGGGTAACCAAGTTTGTGCTTAACACGCAGAGTAGTCGTTGAACCTTGCAAGGGGTGGGACTGAATTAAGACTTTTGTTAGGTCATCTCCAGAGGTAGGAACGCTTATCGTTTCTCTAGTATTTTAATCATTTTCTTTTAATATTATTATAAATTTAAATAATAAATCTGTAAAAAACATTTGACTAACCATAAACTGCCACATGGCAGAGCAACTATTCTCAGAGCATCTTTACTAATAGTTACTCTTAAACCACGTATAATAATTTTTTTTTCAACACCTCCACCTCAACTTTTAACACTACACATCATTTTCATAATAATACCCAAATCAATTTTATTAAACTTCAACACCCAAATCAACACCCAAATCAATTTTAACCTCTACAATAGTTTTGTTTAATAAAATTCAATACCTTATCCTACTATTTTCACATTATATTCTTATTTTTACTTAATTTGATACAACACATTTATAATAATAATTAAAATTAACAAAAGTCATTATTATTTTTTAAATTGAAATTATATATTTTTAGCTAATTTTAATATAACAAAATTACAAAATATGAAATAAACAAGAGTTTATTAGAGAAAAATTTGAAAAATATACTAGAAATGATGATTTTTTGTATCGGAATAATATGAACCAAGTCTCTATTTATAGAGTGTAAAAAATGTTGAATTTTGATATTAAAATTATCTTATAAAAAAATTATTTACTACATAATGATTGATTTTAAAATGATAAGGTAAAAAAAAATTCTTCAAAATCTTACTCTTCAATAAGAATACAACACATGTCTATCTCTCTCCAAACCTTTTTTCTTTTCAGACAAAAAAAAAAAATTGATTCATCAAGAATGAATCCAGATAGATTTTTTATTTTCTTCAACACCCTCGTTGCAGTAATTAAGCAGTTGTATAACTTTTTCAACAACCCCATTGCACATAGTCTTAAAGGTACTCTCAACTAAAAATTATAAAATAATAATAAAGCAAATCAAAAAGTGAGAAACGTTTCTTTAGCTGCTAGCATCAGAAGAATCGTTTCTCTATAGTATAACAGTTTATGATTGGTCAATTTATTTTATATTGATTTATTCTTTAAATATATAATAATATTTAAAAAAATAATTAAAATATATTATTTTGAGCAACGTTTGTTGTTGCTACCGATAATGATGGTCTTATTCCCCTTCCCTTAGAAAATTAGGGCTGCCCACTTTTTTCTTTTGTCGTCTTAATTCTATTCAAAAGAGGAATAAGAAATGAAGTTACAAGTAAAGAAAAACTGAAAAAGAGCAAACCCATTTATAACAAAGATCAGACCCCAAAACCCGAAAAGAAGCATTAGCCAGATCGATTCTCTGCCTCAATCCTATTATGCAACCACCCAGGGCCCCCTCTCGACAGGTAGGTAGGACTATTGTAATGTCCGTGCCCAAAAAAATATGAAATATGGAAGTTTATATCGAGAATTGGAGTGAATTTGGTTTAATTTTCTGTTGGTTTACTAAGCGGATCGATTTATTAATTAAATAAAAGGATGGTTTAATTAATTCTGGTTTAATCTAAGGATGGTTTAATCTAATTAAATCATGGTTTATTATAATTAAACCAAAAACCCTTTTTGTTAATAAGAAATCGCCTCCTTCCTGTTATTTTCGTGAATGACTGAAAGAAAACAAAGAGAAGAAGTGCTCATTCACGTGTGAGAAAAGAAGAAGGGAGAGTAAACTAGATTTTTGGTGTTCAAAGCAAAAAGAACAGAATCGTCAGGGTTTGGGAGAAGCAAGATCCGACTGCTCAAATCGTTTCGAAAGGTATTGATTTTTGGTAACGTTGTAGCTAAGGGATTTTCATACATTCTCCTTTTTACAGAAGTGAATTTGAATTAATATTCTAGGAGATAACGGCAGTTTCGTGGAGCGTTTCTTCTCAGTCACGGATTGAGACAAGTGGGTGTTTCGGGATCGATTGCGGTTCCATCTGAGATCTGATGGTGCTGAAATTTTGTGGAAAGCTTTGTGACGTCTAGGGATAGCTTTACACCGGTGGGATTTGATAATTAACGGTTATTTTTTATTTTAGGGTTTCGTCTTTGAGACTGTTCTTTTCTGATGTTTCTGTCCAGTTTTTCTATAAGTTGTTTTTGGTTGTGTGGCTTGTTGTAGGGCGTTTCTGGGATGTTTCAGACGTTAGGAGAGTCTCAACTGGTTGTATTCGTTGTTATAATCAGTTTAATAAGATGAGTGCGTGACCATGAGCTTATCTAAGCGATTGGGTTGTATAACTTGTTTTGTGTGATGATGTGTAGGTGTGGTGAATGTGTTATTGAATGTTCTATTTAATGACTGGTTTGTTATGTTTTATTTGTGGTTGTACTCTTGATTTGCTTGTGCGTATAGCTCATAGATGGGAGGATCATCTCACTGGGTATTTCTGGTAATACTCACGCATCTCATTGTGTTTGTGGTGCAGGTAATGTGTAGCGTGGAATCATGGCGATGAGGAGGAGGATGATCTAGGGTCTCGGTTATTGTGTTATGGTTATGTTATTGATGTTGGAACCTTGTATAGAAGCATGCTAGGTTGATGGTTTATATTAGTTTTAATTGATATGATATTTATATTAAATTAGAGTTGGTTTGGTTGACTTCCGCTGTGCATGTTGATTTGTTGTTGGTTTATTGTTTGGTTTATAATTAAATATTATGGGGTATTTAATTATATTATTATTATTATTTTTAAAAAAACGGGTCAGGTCGTTTCAACTATGAAGGTAAGGTTTCATCAATTCCTCTCGATCTTGCTGCCCACTTTTACTATAACTATTTGTAATTAATTTAATAATCTATACTCCCTCTGTTTCACAAAGAGTGTCATTTTAGAGAAAAATTTTTGTTACACAAAAAGTGTCATTCTACATTTCCTATGTGCTTTTCAATGTTATATTTTCTTTTTTACCCATAAACCGAATGCTCTTTTCATTGAATTTCAACCATTAATCACTTATTAAATAGGAGCAAACATGTATAATTTAAACTTTTCTTAATTTGTGTGAAATGTGTCAGAATGACACTCTTTGTGAAACAGAAGGAGTATAATAATAGTATTATTAATAAATGCAAAAAACAATTACTCCTTTTCGTTGAATTTTTTATTATAAAATATTTTATTTTTATTTTTTGATTGCTTTGATTGAGTTAGAGTTGTGTCTTTTAGAAACAATTATGTCTATTTAAGTGTTCACATTTTTAAGAATTTATATATTTGTTATTTTTTTGGAAAATTTTCAAACTTGCTTTTCAACACAGATTTTCAATTTTCAAGGTCATTGTTTTCAACATACATAATTTTAACATTGTGATGTTAAAATGACTTCTGTGTGAAAAATCTATTGCATTTTTGATTTAATTTATAAATTGTTGTAATATTTTATTATATTCAGTCTTTGAGTATAATTCTTTCATAATATTAATTTTTTTTATTAAATCTAATAAAATAATTTATTCTAACCATTTAATTGAACCGTTGCAACATTTAGTATATTTAATATGTAAAATCACGTCACTTGTATAAACTCTTCATAAATTATTATTTATTAATTTTTAATTGCTTAAATATATTTAAATGAAAAGTTGTAACCTTTTAATTAAACCACAAAAAATTATTTTATTGATGAACCATTAAACTTTTGATTTATTATATTATATGAACCACTCCAACTTTTGGTAAATTTGATATAATTGTTTCTACAAAACGAAAATATATTTTAATTTTTTTTGTTGTCGTTTAATTAAATTAAATTTATTTGTCGAATCATTGTAACTTTTGATTTTTTTTTATCAATCTTTTTGTTGTGTATTGTTTATATTTATATCCATCAAAACATTTTCTTTTAAGAATGTCATATTTTTCATTACAACTCTTCTTTATGTTTTTTTTTCATTTAGTATTACCCTCTTTACCATATTTTCCCTTTTCTAGTTTTTACTATATTTATTTTTTCCAATCATCTCTCTATTTCATATAGTTGTATATTTAACTTACATTTATGTATGTCTAACATTAATAGATTTATAATTTTTTAAAAATTTTAGATAACTATTAATTTTTTTATCAATTTATTTACATGATATAGATGAAAAATGTTTTCAAAGGCCAAATTGTTTTTTTTTCACAAAAAAGGCCAAATTGTTTTATTAACTTTTTATATTGTATATTTCACTACGGGTTATATTTTTTATTTTAGGTCTTCTTAATGTACATTGTCACAAACATATATATATATATATATATATATATAACTACCACTCATGTCGTTACAAATATATTTATTTCTGTAAAAACTCTCAGGATTCCACACCGTATTCCATAGGCATCCAACTCGGAGGAAATACACAAGGAAAGAACTGTTCAGGTTCTCGCATCAGGTGGCCTTTCATTTACTTACAAGTAAGGAAGGTAAGAAAGCTCCTAAAGGTTCATGTGACATAGCTGTTGGATCAAGCTCTAAGCAACCTAAATGTAAATGTAAAGGCTTCTTCACATGTAAATGTTACTTACATGTGAAGAAGGTAAGAATGCTCCTAAAGGTTGATTGGAGCTTGAACCAGCAGCTATGTCACATGTAAATAAGGAGAAACCTGATGCGAGTACCTGAACAGTTTCTTCCTTGGAGTATATTCTCAAAGTTTGATGCCGACAAAATATAATTTAAAATCCTCATACCTAAACTAATGGTGCAACCATCACACCTCCTTCATCAAAATCTTGTGCACTTTTACCACTTCATACTTGTTCATAACTTCTAATGAAGTGAAAAATATCCCAAGGTGGTGACCAGTTTGCAAATAGACGACAAATAATGTCTTGTCAGCCTAACAACCAGTGAAGAAAAATTTAGTCACGAAAAACACAAATCAGATCGCATTAATCAAAACGAAGTAGATGAGAATAATAAAAAAAAAAAAAACAAAACCAAAGTAAAAATTCTATACTTGTTAAGAAGAACTATACCTTAGTTTCTCCACAATCAAAATGAAAAATCCAAACACCATAACCAGCAATGAAAATATATTCAATCAATCTGATACCATAAAAGAAAAAGAGATATATTCATCTTATGTAAAGACAACAAAAAGAAGACTGATGCAACGTAGGATAGGGTGATATGAAGGTGAACATACCTCTACTATGAGGAGAATCAAGAGAAGAACAACTTTAGACTTGTAGGTGACTTTTTTTTTCCTCCTTCTTTACATTACTAGATTTTATAAAGCTTCAAAAATGCATCCGGTCAAAGTTTCTACTGCTCAATTTCAATTTGTTTCCATACTCAAAATCTCAATTTTCAATAATCATTTAAAGTTGTGTTTAATTTATTTCTTTTTTTGCTTCATAAAAGATTTTTTTTTTAAACTTTGAATAAGACATATTTAAATCTCTATTAACAGTAACTAGAGATTTATTTCAGATTTTATTACTCTTTTTTTGGTTATGGTTTTTTAAGGTCAACATAAGGAGTGTGGAATTTTTCAAATAAAGAAAGAATAATTATATCTCCAAAAATGTAAAAGACTTTTTTTTCTATCTACAAAAAAGATTAAGTTGCAAGATTTGGTTTTATCGTTACGATAAGTAATTGTTCTAAGAACCAATCATGGTTCACTCCAACATTATTTTCAAAGGGAAGAATTATGTAATTTGAATATGAGTATTTTCGTTTATCTCTTCACAAATACTATTTGATAATTTAAAGCAGTTCATTGTATAGACTTGAAAAGCTAACTAGTGCCACAATTTTTAGAAAAATCTCCTTTCGAGCTTCTGATAGAAAACGAGTAAACCATTCTTAAGTTCTATAGTTTACATTTTCCACATTATAATTGAAATTTTCCTTTTTCTTTTTGTTAATAAGTAAAGGGAGACCCACTTACAGTACTTGCCACAACCTCTATCCTTATGAATATTTAAAATCATTCTTAGTCTTTTTTTTAACATGTTGTTTTACTCGGGATTCAAAGGTGATAGCTGACGTGTTAAGATTGACAATTTGTCCTGAGATTCTCTCATAGTCCTGCATAATCTTAATGCTAAAAAAAAGAGAACATCATCTGCAAATAGTATATTATTTAGTGTTTGACCGTAGGAATCCTACGGTAGGACTAATGCTAAAAAAGTAGTAAAAGAAACTATTATTAAAGTTAAACAATAAAAAAACAAATAAACTCAAGAGATAAATATGTATAATTATATTTAAATAAGTAAAATATTTTGATATTGTATGATTATTCAATAAAAGTTTTAAAAATGTTATTGACATTTAAGTAATCATGTGCTTTAAGTTTTCTATAATTATTAAATAAATTAAAATCAATTAACACTATGTACTATTCCGCGGAAAACCGGAGGCTGAACTTTTTTTTTTGATGAAAATTTGTAATAATTTATTTTGTTATTATGTTATTTATAATGGTTTGTGATTAAAAATTTGTTGCTTATATTATAATTTTTATATTTTAAAAATATTTATTGAAAACCTGCCAATAAAATATTTGCATGTAATGAATAAAATTATTTAAACCTTTGTGAAATCTTTGCTATAGTTGTGAAGTAACTAAAAATATATAACTAACATGTAAAAAAAAATCTTATATGTTAGTTTTTTAAGTACAAATTAGTTTTGATTTAACAGTTTTTTCACTTTTCTACAATTTTTTTTTTTGATTTTTCTCCTATTTTCGTTTTTTTAACTAGAAATTTTTCTTTAATTAATTATTTAATCTTAATTAAGTTTTTCTAATGGCAATTGAATGTAATATTTTACATATTTTAAGGTTAGTTTTATATTTGTACTTCCCAATTAATATAGTAGTTTTTTTCATTTTTCTACAATTTATTTTATTTGATTTTTCTCCTATTTTCGTTTTTTTAATTAGAATTATTTATTTAATTCATTATTTAATCTTAATTAAGTTTTTTCTAATGGCAATTAAATGTAATTTTTTACACATTTTAAGGTTAGTTTTATATTTGTACTTCCCAATTAATATAGTAGGATAAGTGATTATACAATAATTTACGCATATGTGAGGGCTGTTACCTAGTTTGGATAATAATATATTAGGGGGTGTTATTGAATTCTTTTATAAAAGATTTTGAAGACTTCAACAAAATCATCAAAAGTGAATAAGTGAAAGAATTTTTTAATGATTGCTAGAGAGTATTCTATAATTTTGTTGATTAGTTTTCTAAAATTTTGTAAAATACTCCAAACAATCTCTGTATTTTTGTGATACTTTACATGACTTTATTTTGTAAATAAAATATATAAAATCATGAACCAATAACATAATAATTGAATTCATTAACCATCCTAGATTCTTTTGACACAAAACTTTTAATGACTTTATAAAATACTGAATCCAATAACCCAAATTTGTTAAGATTTTAAATGACTTTTTACAAATCATAAACTAATAACACTAACTTTAGCTGTTAAAATCTTGATCTAATAACAATAGATTTTACATAACATCTAAAGTCTTTAAAACTCTATTATAATCTCAAACTAATAACCCCATTTAGTGTTCGCGTATTATTTTTTTTTAATTTTGTTTGTCAAACTAGTCTTTGCGTATTAATTTATACTTCATATTTTGGAGCAGTTACACCGAATTGTAAGTTATTTTCGCCTTTTGGTAATATCCGCTCAAAACTTCTTTCAACCACTAGCTAATAAAGCAAACACAAAATTATATCTTAAACTAAGGTGTTGATTGGTTCTCCCGCCAGCTCCCGCAAACGCTGCGTTTGCGGGTGGTAGCGGTTGCTAGCGGTTAGTACCAATCACACAAACCGCTCTCAATCGCTCCAAATCTCTCCCAACCGCCTCAAACCACGGAATTCCAAAAGCTGTTTCCCGCAACCGTTTGCGTTTGCGGGCGATTGCGTTTTGAATTTTTTTTTTTTGTAAACTTGAAACAAATCAATGTTAATGAAATGTATATTTTATATATCTTTTACCTAGCTATTTTATTCATTAAGGATGAGAGAAAATAAAGTACGAATACGATTAAGAATATTAAAAAATAAACAATTGGAAGAAAATAAGATTTCAATTAACAATAATCCAGAAAACTTGATGTAAATTTAATGGCATATCGCACGAGTTCAATAAATTCTAAATAAATATAACATTTCATCAAAAAATTTAAGAAAATAAGATTATTTGTGAAAAATATAAAAAATCACGAGTGACTCTTCAAAACTCTCGTTTGATCATTACCACTGAGCCCCACGGAACTTATTAAGTGTGTGAGATTTACGAAAGAAGATCTACGTTCTAAAACATATGTTTTGTCATTTATCAAATTACTTAAGTTTTGGTAAAAAGCCAAATGCATAAAGTAATAAGTATTTCAATATGAAATTTATTTGTTTTTTAAATAATTATTTTAGTATTTTTTAATGAATTTTAATTATAAATCAAGTTTAGTAATTTTTTTGGTATTTTTAAACATTTATATAATTATATATTACATTTATTATGTTTTAACCGTTATTGCACCTGCTGGTCAACCCATCGTAAACTCCCGCAAACGCACCCATTTTAAAACACTAAACCAATCATTCAAAACGCTTAATAACGCTTGAAACCGCAATCATCCGTTTCCCCAATCTCCCACAACCGCAACCGCAAACGCTGCGGTTGAACCAGTCAGGCCCTAAGTAAGATTGTTTGCAGATCGCATCAAATTATTGACGTATACAAGTATTCATTATGTGGGTAAATGTTGATTCTTTTTGTATATCAATTTATCAATCCTTCCAAAGAGTTTGCTAAATATTGAAAATATATCTCAAAATAAGAATGAAACAGAGGAGAAAACTTTCGTTCTTGTATCAAAAAAAAAAAAAAGGCAAATCAAATTGAAGGGTAACGGAAAGGGGAATTTGTGACCTTGTTCATAGGTATACTTACGGCCTCAACATCAAAAAAACAGAAAGAACCCCAAGCAGTAAAGAAACAAAAAAATGGAAAAAAGCTCAGAAAAGAAAACTAGAAATATAGTAAAACCAAATCATATTTGGAAAGTCGTCAAGATTCTGCATCATCATCAAAGAGTCTTTTAAGTCCTAAGAAAAGGGTATAGCTCGTACCTAAGATTACAATTCGTACTCAAAACTCTCCCTCCTTGTTTACCATCACAGCACTTAGAAAGCTCCCTGATACTCCACTCCAAACAATTCTTACAACTTAATATGTCTTTCGCACACTGAACCATTGCATACAATGTTTGCTTCCCAAGTCTAATTTCCCCGGCAGAGTAATATAGAAAATTGAGGCCGTCCACGTCAGGTCTATCAGCTTTTACAATTAAGTTACAGAGCAAGTCAGTTGTCTTTTTGTTGAATGAGTTTGTATTCCCTCTCGCGTTTTTTGGGTTGTGCATAGAAAAAGTATTCTCGAAGTTCATCCGTCTTGGGACATGATCATTGATTATACTCACATCAAGAAAACATTGGTCGTACCATATTATTCCTCCTTTGTTTCTCGGACATCTCTTTCGAAACTGTAATAGACATAACATATATGTTTTGGTGTGAAACGTGAGATGAGTCATACAAGATCAGTTGTATGCAAAATGTACCTAATAATTATCCCGTAAATTAACAAAATATTATGATATTGAAGATATGTCTAATAAATACCAATATACATACCATCATATTAAATGTTTTGTTAATTGAATGTTTAACTTTGTTTTTTCGCCAAACTAAAAATCAAAGAATTATGACTTTTCTTAAAAAATAAAAGCTAGTAAGATATGACTTTATATGCAAAAATGTTGAAATGGCATTACCCCGTCGTGGTTCTTCATTTTTTTTTTTTTAGCAAGAACTCATGCATGAGATTTTGAAATTCATTAGATAACACGATTTGTACTAAATTATACTACACTGTTTATTACAACCTCCAAAATATGTTTATTAGATTTCATAATCAGTGCTGCAAATTATACTACACTGTTTATTACAACCTCTAAAATAGCTTTATTAGATTTCATAATCAGTTCTGCTAAATGCTAATTAATCAGACCAGTAATAACACCCTTCATGCAGTCTCGAAGAAAGTACCGGATGTGTAGGTTGAACGAAAACGAATTGGTTCGTTTTACAACCAAAATAGAAGTGAAAGTTAACATATTAATGTCTTGAACTACAAAATACATGACAACCCATTATTTGCTGTGTATTTACTTCTGTTTCATATAGACTGGAAAAAAAAAAAAAAAAAAAAAAAANAGGTAAGAGCGTTATTCGGGGGAAACCAAGGCAAAAGCCATTAGAGCCAGATGTGACCCTAGGCTACTTGGATGCTGCTTGGGATCACTCAATGCGATCTGCGGGTTTGGGATGGCACTTCTCTAATCTATCTTCTGATACCCGGCTCTTGGACTCGGTCCGGATGACACATGTGGGATCACCCCTTCTCGCAGAAGGACTCACCATGCTCCAAGCGGTGAAACAAGCTTCATCTTTAGGTTTCTCAAAACTCTCTTTAGGTTTCTCAAAACTCTCTTTAGCTTCAAACTCGACTCAATTGATTGAAGCCATTAAATCGGAGACTCCTCTCAAAGAACTCCACGAGATTCTACATAATATCCTGGCTATCTCTACTTTTCAAGAAATTTCTTTTCACTTCATCCCTCGCGAGCAAAATAAGAAAGCTGATGCGTTAGCAAAATCGATCTTAAAAGATTCCACCTTGTATGCGACTTTTCATATTTAAATGAAATAAATATGTTTAAAAAAAAAGGTAAGAGCGTTAAAAAAAAAAATAGAGAAATGGAAAACAAACAATTCAACAAAACTAAAGAAAAGAAAAGGAAAAAAAAACAGAAAATTATTGGATAAAGGGTGGTAAACAAAATGAATGGACTTCCATATAATCAGCAATTACAATACAACTTTACCCAGAAAAAAAAAAAAAAAACAATTACACTACAATATAATATAGCTTCAGTTTAAGAATTGAAGCTTTTGTTAGTAAAGAGATGCTGCATTTAATTTCACACACATCTTTACATTTTGTAACACCATCCAAACGAAATCCTCAAACAGAAGTTTTTTTCTTAATTAATAATCTTCAAATCATGAGAAAAGGGTACAGCTCATACCTAAAATTACAACTCGTACTCAAAACTCTTCCTCCTTCTTTACCCTTGCAACATTTAGGAAGCTTCGCCATAATCCAATTTAGGCAAACATTGCAATTGTTAGGCGACAAGTCCTTCGTACACTGCACCATCGCATACAACTTTTTTGTCCCGAGGCTCTTCTCCCCTGCAGCGAACATGAAATCCTTCTTGCTCTTTTTGTTGGCTTTCTCCTTCAGCTCCTGAAGGAGATCCCTCGTATTCTTGTTGAATGACTCAATATCACCTCTCACATCTCTCGCATTGTACATATCGAAATAGTTCTGGTAATCAATCTTGTCAAAGGTATTGATCGAAGAGATCTCAAGAACACAGTTATCGTATATTTTCCCCTTGTTTTTCGGACATCTCCTACTAATCTGTCATATACATGTTGACACCAAATCACGAACAATAAATCTTATAGTTTTTTACTAGTGTAAAATGTAAATCAGTATTACTATACCAAACCAGTAGGGCATCCAGATCATTTAACAAAAAGTGACATGTGTGTGCGCATTTATTCATTTGAATATGTGATAATTAATCAATAAGACTGAAATAACTTTACCTCGGAGTTGGCTGTTGTAAGGCAAGAACGGCATTTTGAAAAGTAGGAGTCTCCCCGACACTGTAGCTTAATAAAGACAGAGTTGGGAGCGTCACCGTTGGAGGAGTGGACGAAACCAAAGTTTAAATTTAAGGTAGAGATAGTACGGATGTGACTGTTGAGGTTTTTCTCGTATGGACTACCTGACTTGTATGTCCCTTGTTCGTTGATGCATTTATGGTTTAGATACGCATTGGTCTGGTTCAAGGAAAAAACACTACGTATAAAAAGCAGTTGTATGGCCACTATGGCCAAGATAGGGACAGAAACGAGATATTTTGATACAGATGATGATGAATACATTATTTTGAAATTTTGTAATTTCTCCGTAGTTTGGATGTTTATATATATAAGGAGACTCAATCGACGATTTTTCGATATTGAGTGGAGATGGTGTAAACAAAATTGGGGTAACTTTTCTTATTTGTTTAGTTCCCTTATTCAAAATTCAGTTTTATCAATTGTAGTTTCTAGCATAAATGTTTGAAATCAGTAACGGAGACTCGGAGGTGTTGAGCGTTGAGACTTGGTATTTGCGGCGAGACAAAGGGGAGGGACCAATGAAAAAGTCAAAGTTTGAAGGTTTGTCGGATTCTTATTTTATTTTCTCTGTTTTAAATCTCTTATTAAATTGATTCTATAGCTATATAATTGAAACCTAACAGATTGAAAAAAAATTGAAAAAAAAAAAATTAAACCTAACAGAAAATAGTCTCTACATGATTAAGAGGAGAAACTAGTCTAATGACTATTTTAGTAGATTTTGTTGTCAAATAACTGAACACGTCTCGTTTCATCTAAACTCGCTAACAAGAGCATTAAGCAACAACGAACCAAAACAGAGACCGTTGGATCCAAATCTCACATCCTTCTCCTTCACCATCTCTATCCGCAGATGAAATGTACGGAATAATCATATGACTCAGTTCTTAGTGTCTGTGTTCAAGAAATTTTTTCATCAAGAAGACGATTGTGCATATGGTTTTGTCGTACAAATCTTTTAAATTTGTATGCTCAAATAACTTACGGTTTTACGACAACAAAAAAATAACTATTAGTTAATTAGTATTTGTTTGATTAACTCTTTTTGAATTGATTCAGCAGAATTTTTAATTAAACTTCTCTAATTAAACAATTTGACTAGAGTAAAACTAAACAACGGTCTTTTGGTTCCACTTCTTTGTCGACTCTTTGTAGTTTAGCTTTCGCTAATAAATATCTGTTACGATGGTATTTTGCCGATTTAATATTACTAAGACTCTTTAGGAAGTCTCTCTCGCCGACTCTTTCACTAATATTTCTTCTTGCATGGCACTTCCGGCTACTCTATCTAGAACTATCTATTAACTACGAATTTCATCGCCCAACATTTTTCACTAACACCGTTCTTATTTTTTCACCCATCACCTACGCCTGGTCAGATTGAAGTTCCTCAACTAGCTGAGAAATCTTTCTTCATGTGAAATTTTTGGAAGTAGTATTTCAGTTTACATGACTAGCAACGTTAAAAATTTGTCACTGGTATATATAGCAACTTTATAAGAACAAATTCTCACATTTTATATAAAAATAAAAGCGCTAATAATAATATGAAAATTTACGTGTGTTACATACTGCCTGTAGAAACGTTGGACGAGCTCCCCAAAATTTTGTGAAGTAAAAAAATCCACATGCCGCTCTAAACGTATGTTATACAAAACAAAACCCAAACGAAAAAAAAAAACGAAAGACGAAAGAAGATTTGTATTCCTTCAAAATGTTTATTCAAACACAACACAAACACACTCGCATATACATAATATGTATAGCGAGAGATCTCATCAAACAGTCGGTTTAATAAAAGGGTAAAGCTCATACCTATAGTTACAGCTCGTACTCAAAACTCTCCCTCCTAGTTTACCGTCGCAGCAGTCCGATTCCTTGAGGACAATCCATTCCAAACACGCATAGCAAGTCTTCAACCATAAGTCTTTTGTGCACTGCACCATTGCATACAGCTTTTTCGTCCCGACTCTTTCCTCCCCTGTTGCATACAGCACCGCCTAGTTATTTTCGTCCATGTTGTCTTCACTGGTAGCTTTAATCCCCAGATTTAGTAAGAAATCGACCATTTTCTGTTTGAACTCCAGCGACGATCCGCTGGCGTTTTTCGTGTTGGACATACAGAAGTTGTTGTTGTAATCGATCTTTCCATCGTTAAGGGTTGAAGAAATCTCTATAAGGCATTGGTCGTACCATATTATTCTCCCCTTGTTTCTTGGACATCTCTTGCGAAGCTATCATAGAAAATTTGCATATTGACACCACAATCAATTACAACATTGCGCGTACGGAACAATTAACGTATAAACATAGTTTTTATGTAAGTATAAAATATATTTCTAAGATGTACATGTGTGTGTGCGTGCTTCTGCTTCATATATATACGTAAATATGTGATAAGTAATAAATAATATTACCGCCGAGAGGGCGGTGTTGTAGCAGGAGCGGCACCTGGGCCCGTAGGAGTCGCCACGGCACTGGTACATGAAGGTGACGGAATGGGGACTTTTACCATGGGAAACCTGATCAAAACCGCTGCGAAAAGTGCCCGCTGAGGTGGACTTGATGAGCGTATTGAGGTTTTTCTCGTATTCACTACCACGCTGATATTTCCCTTCACTTGCGATACATTTGTGGTTCAGATACACATTGGTAATGTTCAAGCACGAAACGATGTGTATAAGGAGCAGTTGTATGGTCACCACGGCAGAAATATAGACAGATGATGATGAAAAGTACATTGCTTTGGATTTGTAATTTTTTTGTTAGTTCAAAAAGATTGTTTTATAGAATTAAGTGTCGAGGCTAGGATTTTGATATTGATGGAGATGCTTTTTTCTATAGTTTTCAATTTCTGATTAACTTATACAAAATTGGATTAATCAAATAATGTTTCAGAAGAGATGATTTCAGTTTGTAATGGACAGAAGAGCTAAGTAAGAACTTGCGGCGAAAGAAGGGCCGATGAAAAAGTAAAGGTTCAAAGATGTGACTGAGTCTTAACGTTTACAGTCACACGATTCATAAGTTTCTGACCTCAAACGAAGTCATTATTAATGATATATAAGATTCACACTTTCAGTTGTATGCCTTTTAGCATTACATAAGAACGTAATATTTTGTTTTGTTGTTTATTAACGTAGAGTAATAAAAAAAAAATTAGAAAATATTATAACTTAATTTTCACTAACATTGTATTTCACAACCTATCTTACATAAGAATATGTTTTTTTAGTGATTTAATTCTTAGTTGATTATGCAATATGCAAATAGATGTATGATAGAAATTATTCAAATATCAATGTATGTACCTCAACTGTTAGGACTTAGGGAGGTGCATGGTGGGTGTTAACGGATTAGATTTTCTTAAAATTATATTGAGAACTCTTTTAATAAGTATATTTCCATTCATCTGCTAAGATTTTCATAATGATATTTTTTCGGTTGGAATAGGATTTTATATAAGAAGCTTTCCATATTAAATTAAGAAAATAACAATTTATTTCATGGTATAGCATAGAAAATTGAATTTTGACCGTACGTTCACTGACATGTTTGAGGATTATATTTCTAATAGGAATTTTAATATGTAAAGTATTTCAAAGTGGCAACAGCATATTAACAAAGAAAACATAAAATTGAAAGCTACTAATAAAAGATCTGAGTATAAAATATATTACAAGAAAATATAATTTTTTCCATTACAGTTGGCGACTATATATTTAGTCACCAAAAACTTCGATCGTACATCAGTCATTTTCTGTAACTAAAGACTATAGCCAGTAAAATATGAAGATGTCTTGGTTTGTCTGAATTAGTGTCTGTGTGATTCAGAACGTGATACAAGATTGCTGTTGTTTTATATGATTGAAAAGTTTCTAGAAGGTTTGAGAAAACAATATTGAAGGACGGTTTGAGGATGAATTGAAGAGGAAAACTATTATTTCTTTGGTTGATTAAATTGGAGTTTTACAAGGAAAAGAAAAATAGCAAAAAGGAAAAACTCTTTTTCTTATGAAATTTGGAAATCTTCTCCTATGGTGATTAGGAAGTCTTGATGGGTATATAAGGAGGTGTTGGGCACGTCCTAGAGAGACAAGAGAGCTGAGGCATAAAGGTTAGAACCCTAGAGAGCTTTCTGTGTTTGTGTGCGGCTTAGTTTTGCGGTTTGGTGCTTTTGTTTTCAAGCTTCTTTGTTCGTCGGTGTGACGTGTGTGTGAAGGTTGCTCAAGAGAGTTGAAGATCTGAAGTCTAGGCTCACGGGGAGTTTAGCCCAAGGTTAGGTTATCCTGGTTTAAATCTAGGCTCGGTGTGAGTTTAGTTAAGGGTAGAGATTTATCCTTAAGTTCATGTTATAGAACGGAGCGGTGAATTAAGAGGGTTGTGCTTGATTAGGAAGTCTTGATGGGTATATAAGGAGGTGTTGAGCACGTCCTAGAGAGGCAAGAGAGCTGAGGCATAAAGGCAAGAGAGGTGAATTATGGTGATTAGGAAGTCCTGATGGGTATATAAGGAGGTGTTGGGCACGTCCTAGAGAGGCAAGAGAGCTGAGGCATAAAGGTTAGAACCCTAGAGAGCTTTCTGTGTTTGTGTGCGGCTTAGTTTTGCGGTTTGGTGCTTTTGTTGTTCAAGCTTCTTTGTTCGTCGATGTGACGTGTGTGTGAAGGTTGCTCAAGAGAGTTGAAGATCTGAAGTCTAGGCTCACAGGGAGTTTATCCCAAGGTTAGGTTATCCTGGTTTAAATCTAGGCTCGGTGTGAGTTTAGTTAAGGGTAGAGATTTATCCTTAAGTTCATGTTATAGAACAGAGCGGTGAATTAAGAGGGTTGCGCTTGATTTACGCGTTTGCGAATAGGTTGTATTTGCTTTCTTGTACTAGTGGAATCAAAATCTGGACGTGGTCCCGAGGAGTAGGAAAAACCGAACCTTGTTAACAAAGTTCTTGTGTTATTTACTTTCTGTACTTTATTATTGCCTCATCCGCATTTACAAGTGGTATCAAAGCAGGTTCTCGATAGAGATTTAGTCTAGTTTCGGGTAGATCAAGGGTGAGGGTAGTTCAGGAAGTAAGACAGAGCTTTGAATCAGTTGTGATGACTTCATACATGAAGGCATGTCTATGTCAAGACCACCGTTGCTTGATTCAATGAATTATGGATATTGGAAGGTTCATATGCAAGCTTTTATAAGTAAACTTGATGAAGATTGTTGGAATTCGATTGAGCTTGGTTGGGAGCCTCCTAAAGTTGTGGATGATAAGGGAGTTGAGAGTCTTAAGCCAAGAGATAAGTGGACTGCTGCAGAGAAAAAGCTATCAAGTTGTAATTCAACAGCCAAGACTGCGATTTACAATGCTATTGATTCAAGCCACTTCAAGTTAATTTCTCAATGTGTATCAGCTCAGAAAGCATGGAAGTCATTGGAGAATATGTTTGAAGGTACTTCAAGTGTTAAGAGAACTAAGTTGGATATGTTGGTCTTTGAAAGCAATGAAAGCTAACATCCTTCTAATTAAGAAGATTATTATAATCAAGGACAATGCAAGACAAAGTAAAAAGATTATTATTCACCAAAAAGGTTTCAGCTAAACCAGAAATTGTTTGCCCAACCCACAATACAACTTGTCATTGTTCATTCTATATATACAATGCCTCCATAACAACCCTCGAATAGAGCACAAACTAACAATTCAATTTGCAATTCGACTGTTGATTATGGAGCTTATATTATCACGAGTCTCTCCAGAAATTTCCAGATCGATCGAACTATCCTTACAACCTCATAAAGATGCCTTCAATAACCCATCTGCACACGTCTCTCTGCTAATCCATGTCCTTTGTTTCTCTTTTTTTCATTCGATGGAGTCTGATGGAGTACTCAGGACGGTGAAACAAACTCAAAATAACGGCAACAACGGCAACAACGCAACATACAACAACGGTTCAAACTCCCATATGTCACGAAGGAGACAGTTTCAATGACTCTGCCACAACTATAATCTGAAGTTACAAAGACTTAGAATTGCACATAACAACTTTTATTTATTAAAATAAATATCACAACCATCAATATGCACCTTTCACATATTGACTACAAATCAAGTAATTAAGGAGAAGATTGCAATATTGTTCCATGACCTTTAAAATACACAAAATTATATTCCAAATTTAAAAGCAGTCCACTTAATACAATTGCAGTACACAAAGTAAAAACAATACCAAGATAATACAATTGTAATCTTAGAACCTTGAATCATAAAACCAAAATAGTAGATGTATTATATAGGGTACATGTTAATCACATGAACTAACCAACAAAAAATGAAAGGAAAAATCCACCCATTAAATAATAAAAACAAACATAGTAGAATTTAGAAGAGATCACCTGAAGGTTGAAGCATAGCTTTTTTTCTCAAGATCACGTGGAACGTAAAAGTAAAACATATATGTAATAATGTAAACCATATATTTGTTTCTTTCTCTCGTGTTCGTTTTAGAAGCTAGCTAATCTGATCACATATGAAAACATATAACAAATCATGAGAATTGCGAAGAGATGAGAGCATACCTTGGAAACTTATCCTAAAACATTAGAACACAATATAGCAAAAATAAAATGAAACATTAAAGTTAAAAATTCACTGGTTAAAGCGGCATCTAAATTTCCATACATCAATTCACGACGTTGATTCCATACAACCTACAATTAAAGATTAATGGATTAGTCTGTATATATATTTTTTTTTTAAATTAGCACAGTTCAAATAAGAGACAATAGGTCACCATGATAATGAATATAATGTAAGTATTTATAAGAAAGTAATATACGTTCATAATTTAGGGTTTTACTTTTTTACAATTTCTAGAAACAAACAAAAGAAGAAAATTTATATTTAAAAAAAACCCACTCCCTATTATGTCAACTAATATTTGTAAAGTTACATTTAATGATATAATGATCTATATGATTAATTTTAGAGATTAAATATAGTATAGATTATTTTATATTTACATTTTTATTTTTCTTATTTCCATGTGTTATTATTATAACGTTTACACTAATTTTATTTCTGTAATTATTGTTTTTCCTTTTATACAAAAAAAATCTTAATATAGAAAACTATTGTAATTTTAAAAATGTTAAATGTTGACAAGTCAAATTTCGATTGATTGTTTAAAATTTTAGGTGGACGCCTTAAGGAGCTTATAGCTTCTCCTTTTATTTAGTATAGACAAGGTTTTGAACTCACGCTACGTGTGGGATTATTTGATATATTTTGATAAAAATTATATATGATTGATTACGGTAATAAAATATTATCTCATAAAAAAATTAAAATTAGTACTAAGAAAAAAAATTAAATTTCAGATACACAATTTTTTAAAATATAAAAATCAGTTGTGTTATAAAATCAAATCTGATAAAAAAAATCATAAATTTAACTTGACGTCCAGGCGAGGCAAATCAAACTGATGACCTCACATATCCTAAACCATTTTTTTTTACCACCAGAAAAACGAAAAAATTTTATAATCATGAACTTAACTCGTTTTCATATTTAATTGATCGCTACCACCTATGTTTTCATGTTTTTTATTCAATTTTTTCTTATTCTTCATATTCTTTCTTGTCATTTTCATTGTCAAATTTTGTGTTAATTGTCATCGTAACTTTTACCGTTTGGTTCTTCGTTATACTCTTTTTCTTCTTCTTCCTCGTCAATTTCTTCACATTCTTCCACTGGAAAACCTTTTTTTAGATTACCACACAACTTGTTAACCCATTAAACTTCAAGAACAAAATCATTTATTTTCTCATTAAATTTGTGAAATTCATGATTACCAGCATAGTCAACACATGCACCCAATTATTGACAATTTTATCCATATACTTATTTGGTTTCATATCCACGCGTTTAGAAACTTCTCAAACCAAAATCCTTACTTGGTTTATA